>NC_143256.1:100870564-101173594 GCF_984573655.1 Nuphar pumila
GCAATTGATAACTGTATAGCATGGTTATGAAGTATTTAGCATTTTGATACAATATGTTTATCATGATAAAATGCATATGTCCTAAATGAATGAGGGTTCATGTATGCTTAGTTATGTGCAACTTGCAATGTTATTATACCTATTAGACTCGGTGAATCAGACCCCTTATATGTAAATCAATCAGGCGATGAGTAGTTGCAAGTGATGGCAGGATGTGATGGAAATGCCAATAACCACACTTTCTTTACGGCCCCTTGGAGTGGACTTAGATTTTTACTGTCTTTAAAACTATTTAAATTTTGATGTAGTAGAACTATTATATTTCTATTCGTTTGCTTAAGTTGAATGGTTTGAATTATGGTTTGTAGACCATATGATATTTAGTATGTTTAGATTTGTTAATTAGAACTGAATTATGAAATTGGATATGGACCCAAGTTCAAGGGATTTAGATCCAGTCCTATGTGTGTCCAATTACTTGTGATCTCCCAAGATTTGTAACCAAATACAAAAAGAAATATTTCATTATATTATGGTTTCTTGATAAAATGTTTTAACTTGGGTAGTCTATTTCTTGAACTAAATTCTATGGGCTATTAAATGCTAGTGCTTTTTCACAATCTTTATTAGAACTTAGTTCAATAGAGCAATGCCATATATGGACTTGTCTTTGGTCGCCTTTTTTTTTAATTTGATTCTAAGGAGCTATTAAATGCTAGCAATTGCCCACAAGCTGACTTCTTAGCACTTAGTTAGGTTAAGGCAATGCTATGGATAAGACACCCACATTAAATTATGCATTAAAAAAATAGCACGTATTTTTGGTTTAAAATTTTTGGGACATTACATCTATACCCTATGAATTATGGACTAAAAGAAAATCAGACCTAAGTCATCTTTGAATATGAAGTTTAGTTGCTCACATAAAAATTATAGATCAATCAAGAGATAAATTAGATAGCATATCTATAAGATGTACCTTTATTGGATATCCCAAAGGATTCAAATGATACTGATCATCCTGATAAGGGTTTAATTGAAAGTAGAGACACAATATTCTTGGAAGAGAAAAACATGGAACCAGTCATCCCTGAAATAAATGGGGATGATCAATATGATCTCATATATGCATCTAATGATTCTCAAGAATAGTTAGGTAATGATGAACCAATTGTTAGTGATCCTTCTACATCGCATTAAACATAGGTTGGTCACAAAAAGTAAAGAGTTCCTCCTTCATATCTAGATGACTACTATTTTACCTATCAGAGGAACTATGTTTGTAACAACTATAATTTTTGCACCCTTTTGCGGTAAAATAAATAAAGAATTTTTTTCAAGTTAATTTTGTATATATATGCGCCTATTTACTATGATTTCGTGGAACCATGTTCGGTACAAAGAATAAAAAAGGGTTAAAGGAAAAATCATAATTTTTAATATCTATTTTATAATTTCTAAACACATGGTTGTATTCGTATCAAAAAAATCAAAGAAGACGATCTTTATTATGTTAAAATCGGAGTTAAATGGATTTGAAACTCGCTTGGTAAATTTTAGGGACAAAATGGTTATTTTGGGAAATTTTAGGGATTTGTTAAAATCGAAGTTACACCCTCTTCTCTCCCTCTTGCACCTGAGAGTGCACTCGCTCTATCATTTTGAGGTGAGGAAGTGCCAACCACCTTGCTGCACCACCTACTCCCTTATGCCACCACCACCACACCTAGGCCAACATCATAGTTCAACTAAACCGCAACCTCCACCACGTTTCACAGCAAACTTCACCAAGTTTCAAAGTAGGTCTTCTTACACGAATTGGTCAGCATCAAACAACATCAAATATATATATATATATATATATATATATATATATATATATATATATATATATATATATATATATATATGTTAAAATGGTGAATGATTGCATGTGATTTTTGTGCTTAAACATGTTTTATTCTTGTAATTTTTATGGATTCATGCATGTTATAAATTGAGTTTTTCCATGTTGATGGGTTGGAGGGTCGACTTCTGCACTGTAGGAGTCGACCCCCTACTATTTTTACATGCAGTTGATGGTTCTAAACACATAGGAGTCGACCCCTATCAGTTCTATATATGTGGACCAGACCCGAGGGTCAACCCACTCTTTTAGAGAGTAGACTCTCAAGGCATTATTGCTAGCTCTTAGACTGTTTCAGCAGACCCAAGAGTCGGCCCTTAGATTTGGAGAGTCGACTTTCAGGTAGCCAATTTGACTTGGATAACAAGATGGGTCAACCTTGGTTTCTGGAGGATTGAGCCCTGCTATGTTTTTATGTGTGGATTAACGGTGAGAGTCAACCCATGTTTGTTTGTGTCGACTCTCAGATGCCTTATTTAAGTACTGGACTTTAAGGGTCAACCCACATTTAGGTATTTGATTTGGAGTTTTGGTTTCAACATCAGTTTGAAGGTTGATACATGAACTGTTTGGAGCAGGTGTCGACCCCTATTTCCTAAGGGTCGACCCCTGCAGCTTGTTGTATGGTGTTGGTTGTGGAGACCTGCGAGGGTCGACCCTTTTTACTGAGGGTTGACTCTTCTCGGATATTGTTTTGATCCCTATGATTCTTTGAGTCGACTCTTCTTAAGAAGTGTTGACCCTTCTTGTTGAGTTAAAGAGTCAACTCTTCTGACTAAGAGTCAATGCTTGATTTATTGAGTTGATTCTTTTAGAGAGAGTTGGCCCTTATACTTTGAGAATCAACCCTTCTGCACCAGCACCAACCCCAAAACTTGGTGAGTCAATTTCTAAATTGGAAGAGTCAACTTCTGAGTTTGGAGAGTTGACTCCTAAGTTGGAATTACATCTCCTTTAATCATGGTTATGGGTTTATGATGTTTTGAGCCTAGATCATTATAATAGCACGTATAGAACACACACATATATATATATATGATTGGACATGCATTATGACTTGTGTGCATAACTCGAATTACGTATGCTCGAGGTTTAGTTGTCTCATATTATAAGATATGCATGTTCACGTATGCATGCATGAAACTTCATGCTTCAAGGTTCAATTAGCGAACTTATGGATGTTTATATGATGTTATATGTGGCTATGATATGATGTTTATGCACATGATATATGATATATGATGTGATATGTGATGTGCTTCATGTTGAATGATACATGCACGAAATGATAAACAATATTATGATTGAAATGTAAAAATGAATTATGCAATAGTTTTGATGATATTTGGTTAATTGATTGTTTGAGCCCGAACATGTGGCTCATGACCTTGTGTATGGTCAATTGAATTGATTTGTGTGATGCTTGGTAACCTTGCAATTTGTTTATTGACTTGATACATGTTTATGCCTGTATTAGTGGCCATCGACCCTGTGAGTGGTCAGTTGTGTTTATGCATATACGAAAATATAAATTCTCAGGATCAGGTAACCCATTGAGGAACTATTCCCAAGAGAAGGATCCTCTGAGGTTATACATGTCCAAGACTAGATAGTCGGCTAAGCTGATCCCTGTGAGGAGGATGCACCAAGTAGTTCGACGAGGATGCACCTTGCGAGGATGCACATGACCAAAACCAGGTCAGTCTGGCTAGGGTGATTCTTTGAGGATGTACAGACCCAACACCAGGTAACCTAGGTAGGACGAGCCTGTGAGGATATACTCTTCCAATACCAGGTAATCTGATAGAGAACTTGATTTAATTTGCAGTAAATCTTTATAAAAATGAACATGTCAAATATATTGGCCATGATGGATTGTGATGAGCTTGTTATAGCTATTTGAGAATCTACAGATTTGGTTGTGCTTCAATTGTTATAGCATGATTCATGCTGATCTCAGATGAGAGAAATCATTCATTGATCATTTATGTACTATGGCATGGGATTATTATTGGATATGTTAGGTGAATAACATATCATGCATACTCAGTCTTGTTGCTTATAAATGCGTTGTGTTTTTCTGAATGAAATATATCACGTATATACACCATGATTGATGAATGTCATGGATATCTGATTACATGAATATATGTTTTGATATTGTGTAGTTCCTTGCAATTTGGTGTATATTCTTGTCAGGATTTCATAAGTCTGGTCTTGTTTTATGGAGAACAGGTTTATCAAAGTTGCGTAGCGGAGTGGATGCGGGATGTTACGGCACTATTGATGAACCAATCATTTTTCTTTCTCGAACGCTGAAATGTCGATATTGTTATCCACTTTAAATTTAGTATAATTGTTTTATGTGCAACGTAACCCGCCTTAAGTTTTGAACCCAAGTTAAAAGATACTTTCGCTAACAATTTTAAATATAAAAGAAAAGTTTTAATTTTCATGTGTTTTTAAAAAGGGTTAAAATCTTTGGGTGTTATAATGTTACTCGATAGACCTTGATGACATGAAAGATAACATGCCATATAGTGAGACAATTAACCCACTTGAATAAGCAAACTGAATAAAAGTCATGGATGTTGAAATTGAGTCCATTGAGAAAAACCAAGTATGAGAATTGACTGATCTACCTGAGAAAAGAAAATTCATTGGATGTAAATGGATATTAAGAAGAAAATTCAAGTCTGGCGGTAATATAGACAAATTTAAAGCTAGACTAGCAGCTAAAGGATTCGTTCAAAGAGAAGGGTTAGACTATGTTGATACTTATTCACCAGTTGCTAAATTTGCCTCTATAAAAATAGTCTTGGCTATTGTAGCACATTATGATTTAGATATACATCAAATGGATGTTAAAACCGTATTCCTAAATGGTGATCTTAAAGAAACCATCTTTATAGATCAACTTTAAGGATATATTGTTGAAGCACAAGAGGATAAAGTGTATAGGTTGAAAAAATCCCTATACAGACTTAAACAATCACCACGATAGTGGTACTTGAAGTTTTATAAGGCAAATATTACACTGGGATTCATGGCAAATAGGTTTGATCATTGTGTTTATGTTTGGAAAAGTGAGAGCAAATTCTTTATCCTTTCTTGATATGTGGATGATATTCTTTTGACTGGAAATGACAATGAAATGATTGTCAAAACCAAGTCATGATTAAATTCTCAATTCAAAATGAAAGACATGGGAGAGGCATCCTATGTTCTTGGAATTAAAATTATCTAAGACAAAAAAGCTAAACTTTTGAGCTTGAGTCAAGAAAGACATATCAATTATATACTCAAGAAGTTTAGAATGAGTAAGTGCAAGACAAAACCCATGCAGTAAAAGGGATACAATTGAGTAAGAATGATTGTCCAAGTGAAGGACAAAAAGGATTGAATGTCCCTTATGCACAAGTTGTTGGAAGCTTGATGTATGCTATGCTATGTAAGGGGCCTGATTTTAGCATTGTCGTTGGCCTTGTTAGTTGTTACCTGAGTAATCCTGGTGGGCTCACTGGTAAGCAGTGAAGAAAATATTTAGATATTTGAAAGTGGCCCAAAATTTGCAATTAAGTTTTCAACAAAACAACTTAGAACTGACTGAATATTCTGATGTTGATTTTGTTGGCAGTAGAGATGACAATAAATCCACTTTTGGATACATTTTTTTCCTTGGAGAAGTGTAATTTCTTAGTCATACAAGAAACAAGGTTATGTAGCTCAGCATACCCAAGAAGTTGAGTATATTGGATGCAGTGTTGCTGCCACTTTTGTCATTTGGATAAGCTATTTCATTAATGATTTGAAGCAAGATATAATCAACGGGCCAATGCAAATTTATTATGACAATCAAGCAGCTATCATTCTTATGAAGAGTGAAACAGATAGTTCTAAAAGCAAACACATAATGATCACTATGTTCATGACATGATTGAGAAGAATGAGAATGCAATAAATTACTTGCTTGCCATTGATATGATTGTTAATCCTTTAACCAAAGGCATATATGAAGAATTATCTTTAAAACATGTATCCTGTATGAGATTATGATATGTCTAAGTGACATATCTAGTCTGATGGATACAAGAGAAAATACATCATTGCTATGTTTTTTTTATACAAGTTAAAGACTCCAATAGTGGGAGGAAAAACCCTGCATCATGATTCAACTCACATGGCCAAGTGGGAGATGTTGGCCTAATATGGCAACCAAGGTGGCCATGCGCCTCTCCATGCATGGATTCATGAATTAAGGAGAGAGAAGGGCCCTCTCTCTCATTAACATATGCATTGCCCATGTCAGGGCATATCCAAAATATTTCAAAAAAAAATAAATATTAACTATTTCAAAATCTCAAATTAAATTTGTTGTTTTATTTTTCAAAGATACCATATTACATAGATTAAATTTCATTCATGGACAGAAAAATAGCTACCCAAGAGTGGAGTATAAATCCCCCTGCCCTATGTAAAGAAGGGATCATCAAAAGGTGAATCCCCCTTGACAACAGGTCATTTCCCACATATCCCACTCTCTTACTCTCTCTCTATCTCTCTCAGACTCCCTCTATGCATGCTAGACGATCCCTTAGACAAAACAAGGGCGGTTTCTTTGTGTAAAATTGTAAATATAAAAAAAAAAAAGCATATCTCCCAAGCGAGACGTGTGGTGATCACTAAATATAACCATTGACTGGGCATATATAAAATACAATATGACATGATCTAGTCTCGGTGCAAACCACTTAAAAAAAATTATTTAGTGAGCCAAAGCCAAGTGGAAGCTATCAAACAAGCCAAAGCCCAAACATGGTATTATGAGCTGGGTTTGAGCAATCTTGAACCTAGTTCGAGAACATGACATGCAAGGATGATTTTGGTGAGTTCATGTATAACGTCTCGGATTTTCAAAACAAAACCTGGTAAAAAATTCATGGATTTCTTTTTTTTCTTTGCAGTAGAATTTAAAAAAGTCTTTAGCATCGAAAATAGATGATAGTTAGTCATCGTTTTAGAAGATGTTGGGTAAGTCACAGGTATGCAGCCAAGCACTCATTAACCACCAAAGTATTTCATTTACGCAAACCAAAACAAATTATTTATTACAAACAACACTGCTTAGTAAAGTAGTAATTCTATTAAACTGGTTTTGTAAATGAAATGTTCAACACTGTCTAGAGAAACCCTAGAACTTAATACCACCCTGCTCTGCATACTACATCGCAGGTTCATTACCTGTATCTCCCATAAAACGGAGTCAGAACCATCACTGGTTTGGTAGGAAAGCATTCCAATTCACACCAGTATAAAGCTTGAAAGCATGAGGAGCCTCTTCAAGTCGTAGTTAAAAACAATGTAGCTCAAGCCTCCACAACTTAGCATATAAACACAAAAGGTCTCTTCAGGGCCCATAGTTGAAATATCGTAGCTCAAGTATCCTTGACTTAGCGTATTGGTATCTCATGAATCAAAGCAAGAGCTCCTCAAGCTTAGCTTAGCCGTGTAGATACAACTTGAGTCCTTTGTCCGATTGCTCTAGAAGTGTATTGATATCAATACCTTACACAAGGTGATGCATGAGTAATACTAACGTACATCCATTCATTCATCATTGTACATATAACTAATGCATTGTTTCGATATTTACTCGTTCACCTCCTGGTACGTGACAAAACTTAGCTTCGGCATCAAACGAAGTCATTTAAAGGTTTATTATGCTATGTATTTTGTATACCCTAGAGGTCTGAGTGACTCTGTCCATAATGGGGCAATAATTTTTTTGTCAAAAGACCCCCACCAAACTGTTTCAGATGCATCCTTCTACTATAGTAGCAGGGTTTATTCCCTAGATCTTAAGGATAACCCGACCTCCTAACCTTCGAGTGATGGGAGGTCACCTGAACTCTTTGGTCCATAACATCATATAGGTCACTCGAGGTGGTACTATAACTATCATGCCATGGTGAGTGCAAGTCCTAAAGGGGTTCAATGACATAATCTTTCTTATTAGAACGTCGAGTGTCACATGGGCAATCTAGTGCATTCTGCACCAAGGGAACATGTACCCCAAACCCCACTCAATTTTGAAGTATGATCCGATTCTCGTGTGGCCAAGGACTACCATTATGTTTTATTCATATGCATGCAGGACCTTGCTCTCAGCATCTACAACCTTCACGAGCACTTGACCTCTTGTGCGTGGACAACTAACTTCGGTACAATGTCCCTTATAAGTCTTGTTGTAGAATAGCGTTTCACATGGGCATGCATAGATAACGATTGCTTTAGATCGACTGCTCGGCCTATGTAGCCGCATCGAGCACTGGCCTAATAAGGTGCAACGACTACTCTGACACATCGACCCTTACGAGTATGGTATCCTTGAAAGCAGAAATGGAACGAGCTATCTAGGTAGGGTTTCAACAATGGAAGCATCATTGTGCCATTCATAATAGCTCAGACAAATTTTTGCCAAAAATTTTGGCAGCACTTCCTTTGTTTGATGAATAAAGCATGACATTCCTTTTTACTATGGGAGGTAACTTGTCAAAAATTTTGGTATCACCTCCTCTGTTTGATAGAGAAAGCATTACATTCTTTTAAGTTCGATGAGCATCTTGTCAGAAAATTCGGCAGCACCTCCTCTCTTTGACAAAAAAGTGGTACACTCTTTTAAGCTTGGTGAGCATCTTGTCAGAAAATTTGGCAGTGCCTCCTCCCTTTGATGGAGGAAGCACTATGTTCGTTTAGGGATAGATGTGCACCGTTGTGCATACTTTGCATCTTTCATGATTTATTAGAAACCCAAGCCTTAGTTAGATCATATGCTAGCGACTTAGATGTTTACGCAAAAGCAGTTTTGAGCAAATTGTGAAACCTTTCCAATAAGGGTTTTTTTGCCAAACAACATCTTGAACGAGGAAGGGTATTTGAAATCACTTTGGTGATAGGGAGCAGTCTCCATTTATACGCTTATTTATGCATAACTATATTTAGTAAAAGCGGGAGCCTATGCATATAACAATGCAACGACAATGTAAAAAGCGTAAGCAAGGCCCGGTGGGTGAAACTGGGCTAAGTAAATTACGAAAAGTAAGAACCTTGGCACTATTCAGTGCGATGACAAGACGCAATGCATAAGCAAAGTACATATATGTTGCAAAAAGCAAGAGTCTTGGCACCATTCGGTGCGATGGTAAGACAAAAGTATAAGCAAAGTACTTATATATTATGGAAAATAGGAGCCTTGGCATCGTTTAGCGCGACAACAAGACAAAATGCATAAGCAAAGTATATATATATATATATATATATATATATATATATATATATATATATTACGAAAAGCAGGAGCCTTGGCACCATACAATGTGACGATAAGACAAAATGCATAAGCAAAGTATATATTAAGAAAAGCAGGAGCATTGGCACTGTTCAGTTAACAAACCTATCAAGAATCAATGGCGGTAGCTTAACGCAGTGTTTAAGGCACTCTTAGGTCATGGTCAACATGTTCTTTATATCTGGTATGGTCACAACCAAGAGTGTCTCTTGCAGAACTCAACGATGCGGCAAAACAGTGAGGTTTAGACCAAAACCAGATTGGACCTAGTTTAGCTCCAACTGGGTTCGAACCAACCTTAAGTAGGCTAGTCTAGGTCAGATGAGTTAGACCTAGTCAAGAAAATGGTAGAGGAGGTCAAGCAATCAGGGCTAAAGGGTTTTGTCCCAACTGGGTTCGTTTTAGGTTAGGTGGGTCCATGCTCTAAGACCAAAACAAGGGAAGAGAGAAAATTTCTAATTTAGTAGGTCAAGTTGACTTGACCCAACTAGGCTCAGCCTAGGCTAGGCAGGTTCAAGCTCACTGCAAGTGGGCTTGGTCTAGGCTAGAACCAAGAGAGAAAGAGGAGAGAGGGGAGAGAGGCTAGAGAGAGAAAGAGGAGAGAAATAGAGGGGACAATTTTCTAAGAGAGGTCTCCTTTTATTTATAGGCAAAAAAGTGGATCCTGGATCTACATGGGGTTTGATTCTGATCCAGATGGCCCACCTGATCCTAGACCCAAACTTAAGGGCAAAGTAACTAAATGACATTTATGTTCTTATGGGGCCCACTTAAATAATTCCATGGGATATTTATGTGGGGCTCACAAGATATTTTTGTGAGGCCTTCCATATATTTTTGTGGGTCCCGCATATTTTTAAGGTTTTGCTGATATTTTTTGCGAAAAAATATGAGTTCACCATTTTCTTCGTCTTGACGAGACGAAGTGGATTGGCTTTGTAAAATCTCTTAATTTTGTCCATGAGGAGAGTTATGGTTCCTTGACTATTTGAGTATATATCCTTGAGGATATATACATCCTAAGTATAATTAGCTCATTGAAATTTATTTGTTTCATATTTCAGGACAATATGATAATTTTACACAAAATACCTCTTAGTTTTATTCAGAATTTTTATTGAAAATTGTGGGTCTTATATCATGTATTTTACTTTTGACAATATCTCCACCACAATTTACAGCTTGTAAAAGACTTTTGTGAGTGCTTAATTATTTAAGAATATGGATTATTCGTGAGCCTAGCTTGCAAAGATGCAGTGTGCTCATGAAGGGGTAGCCATGGCCCTTCCTTAGACGGTTTGGCCACATGGGTATTGTCCCATTCCATGACGGGCTGGTCTTTTATTGCCTCATGTTGCTCATCATTTGGTGATGTGGGTTTAGATCCTTTGTCAGAGGAATTGGTATGGGTGCATGGGTGTTCCCTTGATCACGCCTATTTAGATGGCTGATTATTATGGATGGAGTCTTGACTCATGAAAACTTGTCAAGAAGGGTTATTTTTATGGTGAGCATGTGTTGCCTGTATGGTTCACAAGCTTAATCTTCTTTGTATTTATTCTGGTTCTGCCCCTACTTCATGTCCATTTTTTTAGCATCCTGGCATAGCCTACACCTCTTGGTTTGTGAAGAATCTTTTGAGAGGGACCTACTTCTCAATCCAGGATTGTTGTCTAGACACAGTAAGTGGTTCTATGTTTAGAGGTGCTGGTTGTTCACAACATGGTGGGCGGCTTGGAGGGAGCATAACTACAGAACTTTTGAGGGTCAGGCTAAGCCTGCTTTTGTGTTGACTATGCACATTCTTTTTTATGTACTCCATATGGTTATGCTAAAATGGCTAGGGGTGAATGTCTCTTGGACTCACCCCAACTGCAATGCTTGTCTGACTGTTCTAGCTAGGCTGGGGTCGATCTCTCATCGCCCTATGCCTTGTATTTTCTTCATAAATAAAATTAAGTTTACTTTATTTAAAAAAAAAGAAAGGGTCATTGTAGGGCTTGGTTTTTCTGTAAGCATCTGCATTTGGAAACATAATATGTGCAAACATGAAAAACTTGGAACTTCTTAACAAAACCATATTAATGCTTATTTTTAAATTGCACTATATAATAGCCTGATGTACCAACATTACAATTAATTTAGCTGCAAGCAATTAAAATGGTAAATAAGAGGCAGTGTTGCTACTAAAATTGATAAAAAAAGTGTAAACACACCAATTTTGATCGAGTCATTTTATATCATGAGACACATATCAAAATCTAGTGTTTTCATTCTATTTTAAGGTTTTATTGGCTTCAACTTCATTTTTTGCCTCTAAAATGACATTTTCAAGGTTTTTGTCCAAAAAATTAATTAAACTAGAGGTTTCAACATTTGAACAAACTAAAAATCAGATGAATCAGACATCAAAGTAAAAAGTTATAACAAAAACAAGGTGACTTATTTGGTAAAAAAATTGTTTTTCTGGTAAGGTTGATTTTGAGTAAAATTTTTACCACTAAAACCATCAAATTTGGTTTGCATTCAAAAGATGAATTAAAGGTGAAGATGTTAGATTTCAAACACTATAAAAATCATTTCAAATGGATATGTGAATAGGAAGTTATGGTCAAAACAAGTTAGCCTGTTGGGCTTGTTTTATCCGATTTCACTGACGACAAGTCAGGTTGTCATTAGCATTATTGCTCAAGAGCATTGATGGCAACCTAGGTTATCGTTAGAGCCCTCTAAGGTGTCGTTCGCTCTTTTTTTATCATGAATTATCGTTAATGTAACTTGTCGTTAGTGCTAAAGTTATCATTAGTGCGAGTTATCGTCAGCACAACTTGTCGTTAATGTACCCAAAGCCAACTCGTCGTCAACTAGCATTTTGCACGCCTTTGGGATGGATAAGTTTTCCAAAAACCATAATGAAAAGCCATCTATTTCAAAAAAAAAATTGCCTTAAACCAAAAATCCCTCCAAGGAAACTATACCCTATCCTAATAAAAATCGTCCATTCAAACTTATCATAATCTCAGCTGCCCATCTAGATGTATCTTGGATACACAAAAAATATATCTATATCTGCCTCAAAACCTGTAAATAGGAATGTATTCTCCCCTATTTAGATTATCTAAAAATTTAAGAATTCATACCTATGCTCTGTTGAACTTATTTGTGAAGCCTAGCCTAGCCAACCAAGCCCTTCTAGCCTAAGATCTAAATCAGCCTAGTCTCATCCTCTTTAGAGTTTGTGCATAGCCGTGGTGCTGTCTGTGCTCCCCCACACTTGTCAATGTCATAAAAAGGGATACCTAAGCTCAAGGTGAGACTTGGTTCTTGTTTTTTTTCGTGTTTATTTTTATTTATGTATTTTTAAAGGTTAGATTTATCTAATGTTTTTATATTCATTGTCTTTTGTGATTTTTTTTGAGTTTCAGTAGCTCCTGCCTCCAAACTCGATTTTCTTTTAGGGCAATCTATGAAGGTACGAAACTTTCCAATGCTGCAGCCCCGAAACAAAGATTAAAGATTCCTAGTTTGACTGATCCCTACTTATTGAAGGAGGAAAGTATCTTTACCTTGAAGAACGGTTCCCATACCCCCTCAAAATTTGGATCCATTTTCGATCCATTTTTAAAATATATTTTAAGTGAAAAACCTTTCTTCTTTTTTGTATTTTTTAAAAAGTCACGAGAAAGGTGTCCACAAAATGGCAATCATGATGGGACCACTCACTCAATCTAAGATCAAAGTTTTGAAAAATCAGCAGTGAAAGGTTAGTGGATTTATAAATTTTTTTTTGTGTTTTTCGAATTTGGATTCACCTCGAACCCAAGTCCCTATTTCTTGCATTATGTCCTGTCATACTCTATCATGGTGACATGGGTGTAACTCTCTTGCTTCTGGTCTATTTTCCACGTTCTTAGTCTCGTTGGAAAGCAAACAAGTGTGGTTGTATTTGTCATGTTTGGACTGTCTCCGGATTTCACTTATATGATATCTGAAAATGTCCACGAATATCATAAAACAATCATTTCAGTGACTATTTTTCACTAAAAAGTTTTGCAAATTTAGTGATATCACAACATTCTTATATCTAAAATTCACGTTTTATGACTCGTTGGAAAGATGAGAGTCAGATATGTGTTCTACTAGTTTTAAGTCAGAATCGAAAGTCCCTCTGAGGCTATCATTTTTCTAGTTTAAAATCAGGTGGCATAACTTTTTTATTTTACAAAATAGCCAACCAGTTTGCATTCCGAGAAGCATATGTTCCCAACTGCTTATCGGATCATTGCAATTCTGATTGTGTTAAAAAGATAACAAAATTTTGCTTTTTTGTTATTTAGACTATTTTTCTGATTTCTGGTGCAAATACCTAGAAAATAAGTATTTTTAGCAGGAATAGGGGTAGCCACGCCTGTTCAACACCTGTTTTAAGAGTGATTTCGGGGTTGTATCTTAGCACTCTTGTATCAAAATCTGGCATGTCATATGCCATTAAAAAGTTATTTTCATACTTTGTCTTTTCTTTGTTGGAATTTTTCTCAAATTCTATAATTTTTTAGTCAAAAATTAGTAAAAATCCTTGTTGTTGTTTTGTGACTGATGCAACTTTTTCAATAGAGTATTTTTAAAATATATTTTCAATAAAAATGTTTATGCAAATTGTGCATCAAATCATAAAAACCGGCTCCGTGAGTGGTGGAGTCCGGGTCGATCTTAGGGAATGGGAAAATACTTTGTATTCAAGCAAACAATTAACTACTCTTTATTGCTAAAACTAAAAGGAATTAATTAAATAAATAACTAAGAGAGTATGGTCCTCTGCGGAGGACTGAAACAAATAAACTAATAGTGCCTTATTACAAACCCCAATTGAATTAATAAAATAAATCCTAATCTAAAATAAAGAGGAAAAGTCTTCAGTGCTTGAGTTTTAGTCACTCCTCTGTCTTTTGGTTTTCATTAGATATGTGGTTTCTCTGAGGAGCTCTTTGAGGGCCTGAAAGGCCTTTTGAGGGATCTTTTGAGGGTCTGTCGCACGTCTAAATGCTTCCCTGCAAAACAAAAATACAAAACAACAACCGAACAATAAAAATCTAGACACAAATTCAAGATTCGTTTGAGGAAAAATCACAAAAACATGAATATAACTATGAAGAACAACTAACTCAACTTGTAACAAACTTGAACAAACTAAACAATAGATGACAAAATAGCAAAACAACCTAACTAAAAAATTAATAATAAAAAAACTACTAATGATTCAATTTTAAGAAAAACATGAATTCAAGCTAATGAATTAAGAAAAATTGGAATATACTATGCTTAGTCTAACTATTCAATTAAACAATTTTTAGCCAGCAAACTACTTGAATAAGAATATGTGAACTCAACTAAACTAAAAGAACTAAGCAAGCAAAACTTAAACTACATTAACTAAATAACTTGAAGCCACTACTAAGTAAATTCAAAGCACAAGGCTTGTAACAATTACGACTCAGGAAGACAAATTTTAACAAGCTAATGAAATCTAATTAATGATAGACCATGGTAAACTAAACTGAATAAACAAGGCTGTTACTAAACTAACAAGAAATTATAATATAACTACTTGACATAAAAATAGAATAGTTGAATCTAACTCCACTAACCGACAGTAGACTCAAGATAAACTAATCACCCTATGCTCACATCAACAAAGAGCTGATGCTAACAACTCTAACCGAATCAGAACACGTTACGCCGACACTAACTAATTTAGTAATGTAACTGGATCTGACTAACTAGCAAAAGAAACTAAAATATCTTCTAACTAATAAAAGAGACTTAATGTATGCTGAACTAATTTAGCTATGGAATAAACATCTAACCGACTAGCAAGAATCTATACTAACTATCTACTAAATAAACACAACTTGCTATATGTATTATAAGATCTAACTATTTAACAACGTCTGGCACATAAACTAACCTATGTAAAAAAAAAAAAAAGAACTATTGACTGACTTGGATACAACCAAAATAATGAAAGTTCTTAAAGATGTGAGCTTATAATGTGCAGCCATTTAACCAAAACACGCAAGATCCGATCTGCGTGATTTTTATTCATGCGTGGTGTGCAGATCAGGTCTGCATTGACATGCCGATCTGTACACTTAAGGAAAGACGTGTGGGCCGAGTGCACACAATATCAATCTAGATCAATGAATACTATGTTCAAATTAGATCACGTTCTCAGATCTGAACAGATCTGCATGGTTAAGTTGGTCATGTTAGTCTCACGCTGGCATCTGCGTGAACTTAACATTTCACGCAGATTTCTGTTTAAGATTTGATGGACTAACATCTGAATGAGATCAGTAGGCTGTGGTTTCTACGCTAGACGAATATCAATGACGCAACAAGGAAAATATGACTACTCTAAGTAAATCACTACTATTGAAAATAAACTATAATGCATGTGCTCCCTAAGAGGATCTAAACTGGTAAAAAAAATATTCAACTTCTTAAGCTATATGCAATATTCATGAGAATAATACTTAAGCTATGATGTGGGATTTCAAAGGATCAATCTATCTATATGCAGGAAAAAAAAAACTAACATAGTTATGAATCTAAAGAGAAGGGGAAGAAGAAGCAAACCTTGCAACCGCTTCCGATGGAGGGGTTGAGAAGAAGACTGGTTTTTCCGTTGAGCAGCACACACTTCCGTCGAGTAAGGCAAGAAGAATCGGCGACAGAAGAAGGTTAGAAGCAAGATGAATCAATGGGGGAAACCGAAGAAATCAAAGGAGAACCGATTGGGATTGAGAAGAAGAAAGAAGAGAAGAGAGAGGGGAGAAGAAGCTGCATTTTTTCAAGAGGAAAAAACAGCCTCCATGGCTGAAAAAATCTATTTATAAAAATATTAGGTCAAAAGCATGTTTTCTATTGAAGTCCAAAATATTTTCAAAAAATCTAAAATAGGTCTTCCTCAAAAATATATTTTTTCAAAAGCGGTTTCTCCTAAACTAATTAAAATTAGTAACTACTCTCCTAATATAATTAAACTATAAATTAAAAACTCCTAAATTAAATAAAACACTGAAAAATGTAGGGCAAACTTTGAAATTGGTGAATTTTTGATAATTTTCATTTCAATGCGGTTTCTCGAAACTAACGATAAAAAAGGGGTTTTAATGCAATTTTTCTATGGATCATGCATAAAATGCAAAATATATGCATGATCAGTGACTTAGAAAATTTTTGAAGAAAATTTTTTCTTTTCAGATCGGGTCACATTTTTATTTGGGTTTCGGAGCTCTGGTTCCTAAAACCCGTATTTTGATCCTAATTTATTGTGATGTTTGTGTCTCTTGGATTCAGATATATCTTTTGGATAAGATCTATATATGGATCCAAAAATCAATCCACTTTTCTTTTTTACGTGAAAAACTCATTTTGGATACAAAACCATAGTATTTTTTCATGTGATTTCCTTTCTTTTTCTATTTCAGGTAAAAATCTTAGGTAAATTGGGTGTTTCCTTTTCTACCTTATAATTTAGGTATTTAATTTAGAAACCCTTGTCAGAGAAATCACATGTCACCTAGTTTCTTTTTTTAGAAATATTTCAACCCCCAACAAGTTAGAAAACTTAATTTTGTGTGAGACATTACTTGCCATGTGTGTGCTCCTTCTATTTTTTTCATGTCTCTTAGGATTTTGATTGTAGGGCCACTTTTTTGTTATTTAAATTTTAAAACTCAAATCTCATCCCATTATTTAGATCTTTGGATCCTCCACCAGTACCAAAAGCCATCAGCTTGGGTATATTGGTGGTGGATCAAGGAGATTGTAAACCTGCTTATAGTACCAGGAACCTTAGTTTGGCTATATCACGAAAGATCTGGTACAGAGAAAGCCTGTCCTATTGGATCCTATTTAGAGTGACCTCACAACTTTGTAGAGCTTTCAAGGAGATCTAGGAACTTTGTTTTCAAAATCTTGATTTGTGTGTTATTTGATTGATTTAGACTCTTATTTATTCGTAAATTCAAAGCCTTAATTCTGTAAAAGGATTCTGCGAATTGTTTGATTGACTTAAACTCTTGTTTATTCATAAATCCTAAGCCTTGGTTATGTAAAAGGATTCTACAAATCCAAACATGAACCCCGACACTAAGATAGGTCAGGGTTCTCAGAACCCTAACCAACTTGAGTATATGACCCAAAATCCTTCTAGGAATCCAGGGAAGCTATATAGAGGCTCTTGAGAATTGCGATCTTTGATTGGGGAAGATGCATTTCAAGGACCGAGAAAGAACTTTCTGCCTAGATCCCTCAGTCATCTTATGACTGAGAAATTGGATCAGATAGTTAGTTAGACAAGAAACAAATTTTGAAGAAGATGAAGTCCAATATATGGACACAGATAAAAGCAAAGGAATAGCCTATGAACTCCTAGATAGATCCACTTTTGAAGAGATAAAGAATTCAAATGCTACCTTGAGAACCTTAATGCAGCAGATATAGCAAAAGTTCGAAGAGAATAACACTCAATTGAGATGGTTTGAGCAGTCATAAGCAGAAAGTCCATAGTGGTCTGATCGCCCAAGAAGGTTATGTCTATCAGACTTCCAAAAGTCACTTTTATGATCCCAAATCCTCAACCCAATTAGTATCGAGGGCAGGTCCAAAATTTAAAAGAACTAAAAAACATGACCCAATAAATGAAAAATGCCAAAGGAGAAAAAAAGCTCTATGAAATTCAGAACTTTGTCCTAGGCTAAGTTAACAAGCCTCTAGGGATCACTCTTCAAAAGTTCATAAAGTTCAATGGGACAAAAAAATAAGAAACCCATGTTGCTTTGTTCTTGAACACCTGCTCTGATTGCCTCAACAATGATTGGGCTTTGATCTGATGGTTTTTTATAAGTCTTGAAGGAGAGGCCTTGTCCTAATTTTCAACTATGGACATCCATCAGATCAGACAATTTTAATATCTCATAAACATGTTCATAGAGTGATTTTGGTACAATATAGATGCTCTACCAACAATCAACCAGCTTTATGATCTTAGGTAGAAGAAGCATGAGAAAGCTCAGTATTTTATCACCAAGTGAAGATCAATATATCATCACATGAAAGATCCAATCAAGGATTTCCATGCTATCACCCTCATCATAAACAATTTCAATCAACCTCTCCAAGGATTTTTAGTCACTCAAAGATGTGAGACCTTCGTGGATTTGATCGATATTGTCCCTTGGATGGAGTCAAACCTTAAAAGAGGCATACACGATGAGATTTTGGTTAATATTGGATCTGAAAATGATAGATCCAAAAGGGAAGAGTCATCCAAAAGCCAGGTTAGTATGGCTACTTCTCAAAGAAAAAAAAAAGTCAAAGTCACGCAAGCAAAACCAGAGGCAAGCCCAAAAACACAGATGACCTGATGACAGAGAGTTCACTTAGATCCAATAGACCCAATTTCAAGTCTTGGATATTTTGTTACAAAATGAGGATTTTGAATTGCCCAAAGTGTCAAACAATCCTTAGATGAAAGGAAGGGACCCAATAAAGTTATGTAGATATCATCAGGCACTGGGTGATGGCACTGAATAGTGTATTCCCCTTAAGTACATAATCTAGAACCACATTGAAAAAGGTGAACTGATCTTGAAAAATGAAAAAGCTCCAGTGGAACCAAGTTGTGTTCAAAATGAGGAACTCTATATGATTAGCAAAATTGAGCCAATATTGAAATTTTTTATCATAATTCTTAAAGTCTACATTGACTTTGTTGATAAGAAAGAAGCCTCACAACAATCAGAATCATCATAACTTGCTTGTCCTCAGGTCCACCGATGTGAGATTCAAGTTGAGGAGAAAGATGAGAGTGCCTCTAGCCAAGTGCCAAAAAAAGTGATTATGCATGAGTCATCCCCTAAGGTCGTCATTATAAAAGAGGATGAAGAAGTCCCTACCATGGCTCCAAAAGAAGAAAGTTTTGCAAAAAACCCAGAAGATGAAAGCCTCATCATGATTTCAGAAGAAAAAGCTCATATCGTGCTAGAATCAACCACTGGTTCTCTCATTATGGAGAAAGAAAGTGTGTTGGAGAATCCTATTGAAGAGAAAGATCTTGAATTTGTTAATGCAATGGAAGATTTTGACTCATCCAGCTCAGTAGATGTAGACAATCAGGCTCAGATGAACTGTCTAGATTATGCCATAGAGATTTCTCAGGAAATTGAATCTCTCATATCTCTATTAAGAAAGAAGAAAGCTCTATTGATGAGACTCCTCAAGATAGCTCAAAATTTATCAAAGGAAGATGCAACTTCATCATTCCCATGCTTATATTGTTGATCAACCTTTTGATCCCAACTTAGATCATGAGTCACTTGCATTCTATTGTCGAGGCAAATCCAAAGTGCATCTCATCCTCTACATCATGTTAGAGAATCATAGGAGGTAAGTCTAGATCATTTGGATCAGGTATGCTTTCAAACTCTCATAGTCTAAAGCCATGTGCCCGCCATTCCCACATCTTTTGAGAATATAAATAAGTTATCTAATTTTTTTTGTCAATAGTTATTTAAAAAATCCAAAAAAATAAAAATAAAAAAATCTAAAAAAAATTGGAAATTCTTGAAAATCCAAAAAAAAAAAACTTAAAAGGATTGCCTCTTTTATTGCAAAATTGTTGTCATTTAAATGGATTTTTACTAAAGAAGTCATTGTATTTATGAGAAATTCATATGCACTTCATCACACTCCTTGCATTATTAGCACTAGCCACTTTTTTCTATTTTTGTGAAGAGGAAACTTGAAATTAGAGCCCTTTATGAGAAGGCAATATAAGATTAAGAAGCTTGCAGTGAAATAGAATGATAAATCTCTTTGTGAAGCTTGAAAATAGCAAAAGATGAATCACATAGGGGCATGTTGAGTCTTATATTTTATGATTTAAGACTATAATGATTCACTTAGAAGAAAAACTCTTTAAATTAAAAGATGTGAAGACTACCTTCTACTTTGTCTTTGCTTCTTATCTTCTCCATTGGTCAATCTTGTAGACTTATCTATCTTTTGCTCTAGTACCTTTTGCTCCTAAGTCTTGTTTTCAATATCTTTGAAAGGACTAAGTTGACTATCTCATTGTAGAAAACAAAACCTATCCATTTAGGCCTTATCCTGTGGCATTTTTTTTTATGAAGAAGAACATAAAAAAATAAAGTTTTCACAACAAAAATGCCAAAAAAGCATTATTGAAAAAAAAATCTGAAAAAGCTTCAAACAAAAAATTAGTGTTTCATTTGCAATTGAATATCTCAAGTAAGAGATGCCCAAGATTTCTTTCTTATTTTCTTTTCTTTGATCCTTACATTCAAGAATGTTGTGTCCAACATTCACATCAATATTGACAAAAAATCATATTGTTGCTCAGTAATGCAAGTTGCACGCACTCACTTATGCACTCACTTTTCTCATGTTTGCAATACTTTTCATGGCAAGTATCCATTCATATAAAAGTTTTAATTTTCAAAAATTTATTTTCAAATTTTTTAGCAAAGGGCAGTTTCTTTTAAAAAAAAAATTTGTCTCATCATTTTTAGACTTGGGTCATTATGCACATTGCATTTCATAAGTCTCACCATGACACTCAACATTATGTTATGCACCATTGTTAGTTATAAATATCATCTTTGTTTTGTCATTTGTTCATCATAAAGTTCTTTAACCTCATGATTTGATTGTCTCATCCATAACATTTATATTGCAATCATTTATTAATGGCATTTCATTTAACCCACAAAGGTCTACAAGTTGGTCCTACGACAAGCTTATTTTGACAATTTTTTTTTTTGCAATCTTTACAACTTTTATCGTAATTGGGTTTTTCATAATGCAGGATCATTGTCATAGTTTTTGCAAGAAGTGTCACTTTGAGTCAATCTTTTAAAAATATGTCTTTGTCTGACTACATTTTGTCTTGCTTGTTTTATCTTGAGACCGATGGTTGGTCGTCCGTAAGACCTTCCACTTTGTACAACTACTCATTATGTCGAAGAGACCCTCATGTAAAATAAGCTTCCCGCTTTGTCTTGAAATCGATGGTTGGTCGTCAGCAAGACCCTCCCACTTTGAATGATTGATCATCAAGCCGAGGATTGAAGAATGTTTGAAAATGCATTTCGTCAACATAGTCATTTTTTATCAAAGATGACAATATCAACTTCAAGCTAATGCCAAGTGTCTTTTGTATTGTTTTATCAAAAAATTGATCTTTCACGAATCAAAAAATTTGTCTTAAAAATTTGCTTTAGGTTCACCTTGATCAAAATTGGTCAAATTAGAGCATTTCATCATGCATCATGTAATGTCATGTCATATGCATTTTTTTATGTTATGAGTTTTTTTTTAATAGTTCTTACAAACCCAATTGTCCCCATTGTCCTATTAGAAAAAGTCCACCAAGTCCTATTACAGGATCATCCTATAAATAGATGAACATTAGGTCCATAGATTGATGGAGCAATCCAATAACTTTATAATGAGCGCATAAACTGTGTAAACCCAATCATATTTTCAAATGTGCATTTATGAAAAAAGGCATCATTTCATTCCATCCAGTCAAAATGTCTCATTTCATTTTATTCTGTCAAAAGTCAAAAATGTCTGTCTTTTTTATGCTTTTGCGTAAAAAAACTTATTTTTGTCTTTATCTTTTTTAAAAAAAGTCTTTGTCTTTATCAAAATCATTAGTCGTCTTTTATGCGATTCTAAGCGACAAGACACTTGTTTCATCTTCGTCTAACCTCGTTGAACAAAACTTTTCACTCACAACACTGAGTTCAAGGAAAAACTCTAGTGTAAAATAAGATACTAGCTTAGTTTGTAGTCTAACAATTTTGGCCAGATTTTTTTGTCTATAAAGTGTCAGGCATCCAAGAGAGACCCTCACGTTAAGCTACATACATGTCTCTAGCTAACATTAACTAGACCTTATCCTAATCTAAATCATCCATTCAAACCTAACATAATCTCAATCGTCCATATAGATGAATTTCGGATACGCAAGAAACATATCCAGATCTGCCTCAAAACCTATAAATAGAGACATATTCTTTCATATTTAGAGGATCTAAAAATTTAAGAATCCGTGCCTATGCTCTACTGAACCCTTTTGCAAAGCCTAGCCTAGCTGACCCCTTTGGAGTTCGCGCCTAACCTAGTCTCCAAATCAACCTACTCTCATCTCCTTTAGAGTTCGCGACTTAGCCTAGGCTCCAAATCAACATAGTCTCATCCTCTTTGGAGTCCGCGCCTAGCCGTGGTGCTGTCCGTGCTCTCCCGCATTCGTCAACGTCGTAGAAAAAGCTACCTAAGCCTAAGGTGAGACTTTATTCTTGTTTCTTTTCATGTTTATTTTTATTTATGTATTTTTAAAGATTAGATTTATCTAACATTTTTATATTCGTTGTCTTTTGTGATTTTTTATGAGTTTCAGTGGCTCCGACCTCCGAATTCAATTTTCTTTTAAGATACATTTATGAAGGTACGAAACTCTCCAAAGCTGCCTCCCCCAAAATAAAGATTGAAGATTCTTGGTTCGGCTGATCCCTTCCTTTCAGAGGAGAAAATGCTCTTTACCTGGAAGAATGGTCTCCACGTCTTCTTGTAATCCGGATCCACATTTTGAAAACATATTTTAAGTGAAAAACCTTGCTTCTTTTTAGTATTTTTTTAAAAACTTGTGAGGAAAGTATCCACAAAAGGCCCTTCCAGGAAAAATAAAAGGCTGGTGAAATCCATAAGGTGATCTTCCATGTCAGGTGCCTCGTTCAGGCTACAGGCAGTGTCTTTTTTATTAATGAAAAGCATGTGTTACATCAAATGAGAGAATGATTGTGAGGTTTGTCTTCAGCTTTCATTGTACGGTACGCAATGCTACATATGTTGTAACCTTCGGCTACAAAAAGGGACTCATCTTGTTACTGTCTAATTTGCCTGCTCTATACTCGGAGTGTTTCCATCCAAAGCTACCAGCTTCTATAGTTGGGGCTGCAATACACATTGGTGCCTGCAACCCATGACCCCAATGACAGGTTTTATCAGTTATTGTGCTAAAAGAAGCAACTGTAGGATGCACACATCACATTCACAGTGCCACCATCTCACCATTTATTGCTTCAACTTCAAATTCAAATTCATTATAATGTCCATTCAAACACACATCCACAAACTCTCACCTACTATCATAATCGAAGATATATCTGATGGGAGGTCCAGATATGTTCTCTCACGACCCAACAAATGCAAATGAATAGGATTCGATCCAGATCCAAACATATATCTGATGGGAGTTATAAAAAGATCCAACTAAAGACACTTCAAATTCAACCTGAATGAACAATTAGATTTTTTTTGTTTTTCCTTTTGAAGAGGAAGATAAAAAACGAAGATTGATTGACAGAAGTGGGATTTGAAACCACGCCCTCTCACGAAGTTGTACCATTTTCTCATGTGATTCAGATTGTTTAGCATCCAAACACACCCTCAGCATGTTTCCTAGGACCACTGCTTGCTCCATTTTCCCTTAAAACTCTCGAAATTCTTTATTTCTCTCCAAGTGAAAATTCCACAAACACCAACGGGGCTCCGCTTGTTTGGTATGAGCTGTTAGTGCACGTAACAATACCCAATGGTATGTTGTTTAACTGGTGGGGTCTGCCTAACCCCAGCTTGCCTATCAAAAAACATCCACAAATACCCCTCATTTTCATTCCTCTCTTTTATTTTAATTTTTTCCCTTTAATTCTCTATTTTTAATGAGAGAGAGAGAGCAGCTAGGGCGAAGAAGAAGAGTGGTGACGTTCTCGAACCCCCTTTTTTTAGTATCCCCTGAAAAAGCCGAACAAAAATTCCAGATTCCGGTCTGGTTTTCTCCGTCGCCTATCGAACCTCTCGCTTCCGGCGCCTTTCGATCGCTCCTCGCGAATTCGCCGGATTCCTCCTCCCTCCGATGATCAGGCGGCCGCATTCCCGCCGACTCCCGCCGGAGGGCGGCCGATGATCTCCCTCTGGATCAGCAATTCCCTGGCGGATCTTTGGTGTCGGATGCCGTTTTTGGCCGGAGCTGGGGTTTGATTCGGCCGGAAGATGATCGTCGACGAGGTCGGGGGCCCAGCAGGGCCGCCGCCGCCGCTGCTGCCGCCGCTCGAGTGGAAATTCTCTCAGGTCTTTGGCGAGCGGACAGCTGGAGAGGAGGTCCAGGAAGGTGAGGGCTTTTCTCTTACTCCGATCTGGTTATGTTTCCGTTTTGTTTATTCTCCTGTTTCTGGGAGGTCTCTGGTTCTATCTATTTGGCTTCTCTGTGCTTAATTTGCTTCGATTGGAGTTAAGGTTAGGGTCCTCTTCTTTTGATTGATCTGGTGTGCTGTTTCCGTTAGTTTTGCCTCTAAGAGATTTGTTGAATACCTTTTGACGGAGGATTTTTGGACGAAAATTGGGATTTTAGTTGGTGGTTGATGACAGACGTGATTCTTTTTTGGTTGAAATTTTGGTGTTCTGAATAATTCGCCCGGGAATATTGAGTTTCTAGCGAGCATTGATCTATGATTTTTGTTGAGTTTGACAACTCAGTTGTAATTATCCTTGATTTCGTGCAAGTTTCAGAATATAGGGCCATTTTGGGGTTACTTGCTTCCGACTGTCGGGATTTTACGACGTATTTCTTTTCAGTAACTAGGAAACCAAAGTGGGGTTTCAACAGAGAAACTTGCACTTTTTCGTGGATAAAACTGACCTCTTTGTGGTTTATGCCGGAGCGAATGATGGTTTTATTTGGTTTCCTGTCTCATAGATGTCGGGTTAAAGGTTCTCTTTGCGGTGGATCTTGTGAATTGGATTAACGGATCCTCTGCATTTTGTTATACGTGCGTATTTCTTTGGCTTCTGCCTTCCTCTTGCTAGTGATGCTTGAGGTATGGATGAAGGTGGTTTGGAGTAGGTGGCAGCTTAGTGTGAGTAGAAAATTTGCTGAATGGCCTAAGTCTACATGGTTGTGTGCTTTACCGTGGTGGTGATGATCCATGTCAGATGATGCTCATCAGGTTTAGGCTAGGTGATCTTATTGTTTCAGCTAAGCTTGGGCCTGTAGATTATGTAAACGAATAGGTTAATTATGATGAAGGGGTGTATTCTTACTGGGTTGCTAATATTTTATATCGAAGCAGAATTTCTACCTTTTTATTCTATTGTCCAGTACATATAAGTAAATAGTGGCAGATAATGATTTTTCCTGATTTGGTGTCGATGTGATGTCAGTGGTGTCTGTGCTTATACATTTATTTTGAATGATATGTGGACTGCTGTAGTAGCTTCATGTGTTGGTGCCAACAAAGCTATGTTCGGGAGCCTTGCATTGGGATGGAAACATGTGTATTGCCAATGCATGGTTTTGTTGTTTCCAACTCCATACGCTGTTTGGGAGCTCATTTTAGTTTTTAGATGGTTTTAGCACTTCCAAGAATTAGTTTTGGCTCCCAAACAAATTTGATTCTTTGAAGACAAAGCAGTCAAAAGTTTTAACTATTCTATGGGTTTTAAAAATAAGAAAACGTTTCATTTGTTTTTTGTTAAAAGGGTAACCTTCTTGCCAAGAAAATGATCAATGTCAAAAATGAAGCAAAAATCAGTTACAGACAAAAATCCCCAAAAGATTATGCTTTCCAATGTCTGTATCCACCCCAAACACATAAGTGTGTCCCAACCTTCTCTAATCCTCCCCCAGAAGCCATCTCTGCACTTGTTGGTGGTGCGATGGTGGACATCTTCTCTATGCCACCATCGTCAGGTTATTCCAAGGCAGGTTGCCCATCTCTATTTCTCTTCTTAGAGCTTTCTCACTGGCGATCCACATAGAAGATATTAGAAAAATATCTAGGGTTGCTTTGCCTTTATTCTACAATTGCAATAATTAAATTTTTATGATTTTTTATTTAATTTTGTAAAGGGTGGTGCTGATTTTTGAGAGAGGAGAGAAAAGACGCGTTTTGATAGTTTTATTGCAGAGAATTTTACTAAAAAAAGTTTTATTGCAAAGAATATAATAACATCTTCGGTTTTGATTATATGGAAGAGAAAGGGATTGGTTGAGAGAGAGAGAGCACCATTATGTGTGTTGGAATCTGGATTCTGTGAAACCCTCCTCTCATGGTGGGTGTTGAAATCAGGAGATGGGATGAGTTATCGTTTCCAAAACCCATCCCATCATCCATCTCAATGCCATTTCCTTGCTCCCAATCAGCGGGTGGTGCTGTGGATACCACAAAACCATTCCGACCCCATCTCATGCATTGCTCCCAAAGAGAGCCCAAATGTAATTCATTTGGTATCAACTGATGTCTTTTAATTTGATCTCATTGCGATGCCAATGATGCAACAAACTAGTGTTTTAAGAAGAACCTTGAAATTGTCCTTGCATCTCCTATGTCAATTTTGCTTAACATTGAATTTCTACTGACTCACAATATTTTTCCTTTATTCTCATGCATGACCACAAGGAATCTTATATTAGCAATACTTCTATACTGCATGCTCAGGAGTAGCTGTTAATAAGAAATATTGCACATGTTAAGTTGTAAAATCCTTGATTGTGCCTAGGAGCATCTTGAAAACATATACTTCCAGTATCCAGGTAATGGGCCACTCATAGTGGCCATACTTGATACTGGGTGATATTCTCCATCTTTTGGTAATCTGTATTATGTATCAATGACCATCGTGATCGTAAAGATTAGATCACTTATGTGACTTTGGCCTTAGGTTCTTTGTCTGGCTCTTTTGATGTGTCGTAATGTTTGGCCATTTGAAAGGTAGCTTGTCATATCATGTCCTACTATCGACCTTCTTGTTGATGCTCAATATGATATTCTTCCAAATACAATGATAATGGAAATATAGGATATCTTTAAAACCATTGCATGTTGAGGCGGTCCGTCATTTGATGAGAATTCCAGTTATTTTTCTAAACTTGGCAAAGTTGTCAAGAACGAGATGTCCTTGAAAGGATTTTCTCACTCTTCCTATCAAGCTCAAGCAAATGGTTACATATATGCAAATAGAGTATTTGAACACCACCTTGCAGAAACACCAGTGCCTACTACTAACAGTCTCTCTATTGACTTTCTTTGCAAATGCTTGAAATTGAGAGGGGAAAAAAGAAAAAGCAAATGCTGTGACAAACTGACTTGGAAAAACGTGATCTTACCATGGGATAACCTGTATATGCTCGTAATGCATCCTATGACTATCTTAAACTAGAAAAAAGGAAGATTTATATCATTCTTTTTTCCTTTAGGTTATTATGAGCCTCTAGGATATGACAAGACTATTTCTCCAAGAAGAATTCATAATTCAGTAAGTTGGATCAGTACTATGTTTATGTACTGACTTAATTATTCTAAAACACGGATTTTCCTTCAAGGAAACCTCCCAAATATGTAGAATTAAGAGAAAAATCTAAAAGGTTGAAATTTGCGTGTTTTCTAATGGGCCGGAATCTGGAAATATCCAAAGGACTGGGCATCCACCTGATTAGAAGCCAAGTAAATTTGATGGTCTTTGTGGGAAAGAGATCATAGTTGAGAAGTTCATTGATACTTTAGGTTATTCTGAAGACTTTGAAAGGGCAACGTAATCGAAACCACCTGAGCATGTATTCCAGAAATAAATTAGCATTAAACCCTTGTAAATGTAAAATACCTATATTGCAACTGGAAGATCTGCAGTTCTTAAAATGTGCAAATGTCTGCTGGTCAGAGAGTTGCGATGTTCTCGATGCTAACTTGGTGATATAGTTGTCTCAAGTAGCAAACATGTGATCTCAGGCCATCAATATTGCATGCCTTCTCTTTTCGTGAAGTTGTACACACTAGAAAAAACTAACTTGGACACAATCCTCCAGAGCATCTGCTGGTCAGAGAGTTGCTATATGCTTGATGCTGTAAGCATATGAATGTAGCCGACTTGGCACTAGTTGTAACAAGTAGCAAATGTGAGATCTTGGCCATAAACATGGTATCTATGCCGCACCCAGGGTCGGCTTGACCACACCAGGTGCTGCACCCGCACCCCCGTCGCGTCGTGTCGACGCGGGTGCGTCACCCTGCTTGCAGAATCCCTGAGGCATAGCATGGTATGCTTTGACATGTATATCATTGTTGTTGACACATTGTTTGTAATTTGTTTCTCCTGGCAAAGGTGTATACCTATGTCACACGGACTCGGCTCCAAGGTCAACGCACCCGCGTCGACACGCACCGACACGGGTGTGGCTCAGACTCGGTCAACCCGACCCCAGGGTCATTTTGGTTCATTTTTTGGTTTTTTTTTTATAAATTTTCTGGGATACAAAATTAAAAAAAAAAAATTCTGGGGGGGGGGGGGGCGCTGCCCCCCTATAACCCCCCCCCCCCGCCAGGGACGGCCCCCCCTGACCCCCGCCTGCTGACAGCGCAGCGGGACCCGCGCCGGGGGCGACCCCCCCCCCTTCCTGTAAGGAAAAAAACCCTGAATCAGGCTTCACAACTCATCACCTGTCCCCTAATGGGTACAACTTTGATCGAGTCTTATATATATATATATATATATATAGCCAAGTCCCCGTGTCCAAAATTTTTGAAATTGCGCCGCACCCGTGTCGCACCCGCACCCATGTGACATGGGTGTATACTCTTTCAGGTATATTCAAATACTTTGTTATGTTTTTTTAGTCTTTATTTATATATTTGTTTTCTTGTGTGTCTGTCCATTTCTGTTTTTGTCTATTTATTTGCATTTGTTTGTCAATTTTCACTTGGTTGGAGATGCATCTTGTATCTGAATTTTAAGAGCAAATTCAGTTGGAATCACCTGTAAGCATGCGGAAGCACAAAGCACTAGCCACTAAAGGCTTACAAGATCACAATCATACAAGTGCACATGCACAAGTCCACTATGGGACAATACAAGAATCAATAAGGCAAAGAGAAAACACACAAAAAGGTAAAAAATAAAAGCCTTTGATCAAATGCTTAATACAAGCATTACATTTACAAGAAGGGTCAGCCCCTATTTATATACATAAGTCCCCTTTAAAGGAAGACTTAAAGGGAGCTCCAAAGAGCTCTTGAAGCTCTCAACGGTTTTGGTGTTTTGACCAAAGAGCGTTGGCCTTTTTGGTCAAGGACAAAAACATAAAAAAGGAAAAAAGAGGCTACAACAGTTCCCTAAACTTTATTTTATTACAAGGAGAAAAAGACCAGAATACCCCTGACTCAAAAAACAAATTACATGACATAAATAGTATAGATATATATACTATCTTAACACCCCCCCTCAAAAGTTTGTTGAGAAGAAACATGAATCGTGGAGCAGTAAGAGCTTTAGTAAAGAAGTCCGCAAATTGGAATTCTGAAGTGATAAAAGGCAATTCAATATTTCCTCTCAAGAATTCATGATGAACATAATGGCAGTTCATCTCGATGTGTTTGGTGTGCTCATGGAAGGTGTGATTTTTGGCAATATAAATTGCACTTTTATTATCGCTATTCAAAGGTTTGGAGATGTCAATACCCATATCTCTGAGAAGATTTCTTAACCATACAAGTTCTATAGTTGAAGTTGTTATAGTTGTGTATTCGGCTTCAATAGAAGATAATGAGACTTTCTGTTTCTTCTTGCATCTCTAAGCAATTAGAGAATTTCTTAAAAAGACACAAAAACCAGTAGTTGAGTTTCTATCATTGGGATTTCCTCTCCAATCAGCATCAGTATAAGAAAGTAAATCTAAAGATGAGGATGATGATAGAAAGAACCTTTTAGTTATGGTATTCTTGATATATCTGACGATCCTTAATACAACACTCATGTGTACAGTTGTAGAAGCATGTTGGAACTGACTATCAGAGTGAACTGCATGAGTTATATTTGGTTTGGTGATAGACATATAAGTAAGAGACCCAATTAGCTGTCCGAAAGGTGTGGGGTCTTCAAGAAGAGTCCCATCTTCAAGTTTTAATTTAGCGCAGGAGTTTCCACTTTTTTATCATCTGAAATACCAGATTTAACACATATATCTTCCGTAAGTTTTATTTGAGAAAATATGTATCCTCTAGGAGAGTATGCAACTTCAATTCCTAAAAAATATCTTAAGAATCCATATCTAACATATCAAAATTATCTTTTAAAACATTTTTAACATTACTAACTCCCTTTTTGTCATTCCCTGTTATAATCATATCATTTACGTAAAGTAGAAGGATAACAATGCTACTACCTGTACTTTTCACAAAGAGAGCAGTGTTAGTATAGCATGAATGAAAACCCAAATTAATCATAACATTACTGAATCTATCATACCAGGCCTTGGGGGATTGTTTAAGACTATACAAAGCTTTTAAAAGTTTAAGAGATTTTCTCTTTTAAATATCAAATCCCGGTGGAGGATCCATATAAACTTCTTCATTTAGTTCTCTATTAACAAAAATATTTTTAATATCTAATTGATATATAGGTCATTTTTTAGTTGATGCAACAACTATCAGAGTCCTAACAATAGTCATTCTAGCTATGGGTGCAAAAGTTTGTTCATAGTCAATTCCATATTCTTGGTATCCTTTAGCTACTAACATCGCTTTATATTTCTCTAGAGTTCCATCACTCTTGGTTTTGACTTTAAAGACCCATCTGTATCCAATGGGTTTCTTGTTTGAAGGTAACTCAACTACTTCTCAAGTTTTTGCTTTTCTAAGAGCATCTAGTTCTATGTTCATGGCTTTAATCCATTGAGGAATATTTTTAGCTTCATTATAATGTGAAGGCTCATGGAGTGAATGTAAAGCTATTAGGCAAGTCCTATAATTGGGAGATAATGTCTCATAAGAAACAAACTTATTTGGTGGAATAAATTCTCTTCTAGATCTTCAAAGAGTAGTTTCTTCTATAGTTTCACCATATTGAGAGATTTTTTCTAAGGCACTAATAGGGTTAGCTCACGTCGGGTATAAACTTGAATATTTTTAGGAGAACTATTAATGATGTCATCACTACTCGGTGATGCCCCAATATTAGAGTATTCATAATTGATATCACCTATAATTTCATGATGATTCAAAGAGTCATCATTAGCATGCATATCTTTTCTTCCAGAGAGATCATACAAAAACATATAGTCTATTTCCTCATCATATTCTTCAAAACCATTTTCTTTTTCTAAGAATGTCACATCTTTGAAAATATAAAGTTTGTTATTTTTGAAATCAAAGCACCTATATCATTTTTTATTTTTGCCATATCCAATAAAAACACATTCAATTACTTTCGGTGATAACTTGTCTCTTTTGTGTAAAAGCACAAAACATTTACAACAAAAATTTTTGTAAACGATTGAAATCGGGTATTATTTTGAGAAGTTTTTCATAAGAGAACATTTTTTAAAGTAGATGAAGGCATTTGATTTATCAAATAAATAGAAGTTAAAACAACTTCGGCCCAAAAACTTTTGGGAATATTTTTTAGAAATAAATAAAGTTCTAGTGGTTTCTATTATATGCTTATGTTTTCTTTCTGCTAGCCCATTTTCTTGTGGTGTTTTAGAGCAAGATCTTTGATGGCAAACCCCATTTAGTTTTAGATAGTTTTGAAATTCATTAGATAGATATTCTCCACCCGAATCCGATTCAAAAATAGATATATTGCTTTGAAAGTGATTTTTAACTATTATGTAAAATTCTTTAAAGAAAGAGAAAACTTTCGACTTAAGATTAAGGAAGTAAACACATACATATCTAGTAAAGTCATCAATAAAAGTCACATAATATGAGTAGCCACCTTTAGATATGATCGAAGAAGGACTTCATACATCCGAGTGCATCAATTCAAAAGGTCTTGTTGAAATAAAAGTTCTATTTGAAAATGTGATAGATTTCATTTTTTCAAGAACACAATCTTTGCAAGTCATATCTTTTTCATTACAAAGTTTGTTCTCAAAAGAAAAAGATACATTTTTTAATAGCTTGGATGTCCAAGTCTTCTATGCCAAGTTTCAATACCCTTATCTTGGACATAAGTACAAAAAGAGTTTAAAGGAAGAGATAAATAGTCCATAAAGTAAAGATCTTTTTTCCTATGGCCTTGCCCAATTCGTTTCCCGGACCGAAGATCCTGCATACAGCAACCCTTTGATGAAAAAGATATTTCACATCTATGGTCGGTAATTTGAGAAACCAAAAAAAAATTTAAATTTAGTTTGGAAACAACTCTAACTTTTGGAACAAAAATTTTTTGAAAATTTTTAGAATCTAATGTTTCTATACTCTTAATTTTTAAAATGGTTTCATCGGCCATGAAAACACACATAAATTTGAATTGGTGCATATATTGGATAAGGCATTTTCATGAGGAGTCATATGAAAAGATGCTCCCAAATTGAGAATCCAAGAGTACGTACCGGCCCTACCGGGTGAAGATGAGGCAATGACAACACTCGATGTAGAAGAAGTTGATTTAAGAATTTGTTGAAGTGTCATGGATATTTGACCAAGTGTGTCTTTAAGATCCTCTTTACTTTTGCCTTCTTCCTTCTTGGGAATAGATTCTTTAACGGAAACAACCTTATACTTGAAGGTTTCATTCAACTTAGGGCAAGCTCAACTCATTACAATGATAAATAATCATTTTTTCCCTCCACTGTAGTTATTATTATTATTACTATAGTTATTTTGCTTTCCAAAGTGTGGAGGCTTATAGGTCTTGACATGGTTGCCGGGTTTAGATACCGCAAAGTCTTCATCACAACTTTTATTCATACCATGGCGTGTTTCTTCTTGAATGATTTCAGTAATAGCATCTTCTAGAGGAAGAGGAGTAAATCTATATACGAGATAAGATCTAACTTGCTCAAATTTGAGACGAAGCCCAAATAAGAATTGGAAAAATCTCTCTTGTTCCATTTGTTTTTGCCTAAGTTCCACGTCTTCAATAGCAACCCACTTAAGCTCTAAGAGTGCTAGTTCATCCCATAGGGGATTCAAAACACTATAATAATCTTGGATACTTATTTCACCTTGCATGGTGGTTCTAACTTTTTCTTGCAAGAAATATGCTCTTGCAGGATCCTTTTGGGTACACATACCCTTCATAAAAAACCAAGCTTCATTTGCTTTGCGAAATTTTACAATGTTATCCTATACCTTAAGTTCAACATTGTTCATGAACCATCAAATTTTTTTTGCATGATTGCTCTCCGAATCTTTCACTTGTTTATGATAATCTTCAGTAGCTTTAGCACAATCTTCTCCCTCTAAGGCTTTCTCTTGACCTCCTAGTTTTGTGAGCTTGAGTTGGGGTTTGGTGATGGTGCCCCATCACATAACTCCAAAGCTTTTTCCCTTTGAGATTGTTTTCCATGGTAGAAGCCCACATCATACAGTTTTTTCTATTGAGCTTGGAGAGATCGATATTGGTTTCCATGGTGTGAGCAAGAGAGGAAAAAAAGAGAGTAGAGAAGAGCACGATTCCTTGTTACAAAAACAACCACTTGATGGCAACTTTCTACGTCCAAGAACACTATGACTCTGATACCATGTAAGGAAGTATGCGAAAGCACAAAAGCACTCGCCACTAAAGGCTTACAAGATCACAATCATACAAATGCACGTGCACAAGTCCGCTATGGGACAATACAAGAATCAATAAGGCAAAGAGAAGACACACAAAAGGTAAAAAATAATAGCCTATGTCACATGGGTGCAGGTGCGGGTGCGACGCAATTTTAAAATTTTTGGACACGGGGACTCGGCTATATATATATTATTTTATTTTTTTTAAAAAGATATTATTTTATTTTATTTAAAAAGTGCACAGTCACAGCACTGTGCACAGGCACAACACTGTGCACTGGCACAACACTGTGCACTGGCACAACACTGGCACAACACTGTGCACTGTGCACAGGCACAGTAAACAGGCACAGGCACTGTGCACTGTCTCTTTTTATATAAAAAAAATCGTTTTTTTAGTTTTTTCAATAGACATTTTTAGACTCGGTCAAAGTTGACCGAGTCCAAAATGTGGACGGACTCGGCCTCGACTCGTTGTTGACCGAGTCCGACTCGGTGTTGACCGAGTCCAGGCCGAGTCCGAAGCCGCACCCGTGTCAGGGCGTGTCGACTCGGGTGCGGCACCTCCCTAGCCGAGTTCGTGTGACATAGATAATAGCCTTTATTAATCAAATGCTTAATACAAGCATTACATTTACAATAAGGGTCAGCTCCCTATTTATATACATAAGTCCCCTTTAAAGAAAGACTTAAAGGGAGCTCCAAAGAACAATCATTTATGACCGTTGGGCAACTCCAACAACTCTTTGGCTAAGTCACACGGACTCGGCTAAAAGGTCGACGAACCCTCGTCGCCCGTACTTGACACGGGTGCGGACACGGACATGGGGTGGGCACGGTCAACTAAGTGTCGGACTCGGTCAACGCACCGGGCCATGTCTGTCCACATTTTAGACTCGGTCAACTTTGACCGAATCTATTTTTGTCCATTTATTAAAATTAATTTTGGACTTGGTTAACTTTGACCGAGTCTATTTTTGTCCATTTATGATTGTTATATATATATATATATATATATTTTATTGTTATTATTGTCATATATATATTTTGTCAACTTTGACCGATCAACTGATTGCTTTAAAATTTACAGTCCAAAATTTTTGAATTTGCTCTGCACCCGTGTCGCACCCGTACCCGTACCCGCACCCATGTGACATAGCTCTTTGGTCTTTTGACCAAAGAGCCTTGGCCTTTTTGGTCAAGGACAAAAATATAAAAAAGGAAAAAGGGGCTACAACAGTCCCTAAACTTTATTTTATTACGAGAAAAAGATCAAAATACCCGACTCAAAAAACAAATTACATGACATAAATAGTATATATCTGTATACTATCTTAACATATATATCTATATACTATCTTAACATCACCAACTCATCTACTTCATTCACCTCAATATGATGTATGGATTTTGTTTACCAGTTCACTTATATCCATCGGTATATGATATGGATTGCTACTCCTTTTTGCAGTTGATATTATCTCAGCAATTGAATTTGATAAGACTGGTGATCATCTTGCTACTGGAGACAGAGGGGGGCGTGTAGTACTATTTGAAAGGACAGATCTGAAGAATGTAAGTGGATAATTTCCATTTGACATTTCTTTGTTCATCAAGCTAAAATTCTGTTTTCTGTGCTTAGATTTCTACCGATGTTTTGCTTCTCTCAAAGGTTAAATGCCTTTATTTTCATATGATGTAGCATAATTCTCGAAGAGAATTGGAGAGGTTGGATTACCCTATCACTAGACATCCTGAATTTCGCTATAAAACGGAGTTCCAAAGCCATGAACCTGAGGTTAGGCTGCTAATTATGTTGTTCTTTGTCTGTCATAATCTTTACATCTGCCTCCTGGAATCTTTGATTAATTAAGAATGTTGACTTGTTCTTTGATATTCAGTTTGATTATCTAAAAAGTTTGGAAATTGAGGAGAAGATCAATAAGATCAGATGGTGCCAAGCAGCTAATGGTGCATTATTTCTTCTCTCCACAAATGACAAAACAATAAAGTTTTGGAAGGTAAGAAAATATATTATTTTGAAAGTTTTGAAAGTGCACTAGTATTATATCTTGTGAACTTCGGCTGAATAGGCTCTTTTCTTTGAATTTAATATTTGAATTTAATATCAATATGTTTTGAATTAGACTATCGCTGTAACTATCAGTAAGTTGATGTCTTGTTATTGCTGGTGTAATAATCTACTTCATTGATGGTTTGGAAGTTTGGGTAATTCAGTGACATTGACCTGAACTATGGCCAAATTTACATGTGACAGTTTCTAGTTGATTGAGACATTAGTGTCCTAATTTTCTTTGAACAATTTCCTTATGAACTTTCAGACTATCCAATCAAATTGGTTCCATTGAAGTTTAAGCATATCAATATTTGGAAGATTGGTAAATAAAAATCTACGTGTGCCACTCTGATTCATGGCCCAAGTTAAGACTAATTTTTGCTGAAGGCCAACTTCTTGGCAAGATTCTGGTGTTTTCACCTTGTCGCTAATATTGAGTTGTTGTGGTAACATTGTGCTGAACACTTTCTCATCCATCTTCTTTGGGCAACATGATGGAATAAATGGATGCTAACTGTTCACTTCCTTTTTGCTTGAAGAAGGTTAGCTTTGTGTAAGAAGAGGTAGTGAAAGGCATCAAAATATTTTTTGTTTCCTGATACTTCAATTTGTTAGACAGAATCAACTAGGTGGTAATGCCAGGGTTTGGTGAAAATTCACTCTGTTCATTTGTCATATTTATATCTTTGTTGAGTATTATATTTTTGTCTATGCTAAATTGCAGACGATAAAAGATAAGATTCGGAGATCAATTCAACTTATTGAGAGAAATAGAGAGAGGAACAAAGATTTGCATATGGTTTTTATTGATTTGGAGAAGACATACGATAGAGTACCTAGGGACGTTCTCTGGTGGACAATGATGAAGAAAGGTGTTTCTCTCAAGTACATTAGTATAATTAAGGATATGTATGAATGAGTAGTAAGCAATGTCTGCACTTGTGGAGGGGTGACAACCAATTTTCCTATAACGGTTGGGTTACATCAAGGATCTACTTTAAGCCCTTTCCTATTTGCTATAGTGATGGATGAGCTTACGAGATCAATTCAAGAAAATGTGCCGTGGTGTATGTTGTTTGCTGATGATATTGTTTTGATTGATAAGTCTAGAGTTGGGGTTAATGCTAAGTTAGAATTATGGAGACAGACATTGGAAGCAAGAGGTTTTAAGTTGAGTAAGAGTAAGACAGAATACATGGAATGTCGGTTTAGTAAGCAACGAAGTAGTGATGGGAGTGTAGTGAAGCTTGGTGAGCAAGAAATACCGGTGGATGATTGTTTCAAATATTTGGGATCTATCATTCAAAAGTATGGAGAAATTGATGGAGATGTAAATCATAGGATAAAGGTTGGGTGGATGAAATGGAAAAGTGCAACTGGAGTATTGTGCGATCGTAGAATGCCATTGCGGTTGAAGGGAAAGTTTTATAGGACGACTATTAGGCCCGCTTTACTATATGGTACGGAATGTTGGGCTGCCAAGAGACATCATATTCAAAAAATGAGTGTAGCTGAGATGCGTATGCTGAGATGGATGTGTGAAAATACAATAAAAGATAAGATTCAGAACGAGGAGATACGTAAGAAGGTAGGCGTTGCACCCATTGAAAATAAGATGAGAGAGAATCGTTTACGGTGGTTTGGACATATTCGGTGAAGGCCTAATGATGCTCCAGTTAGAAGGATGGAGAAATGGGAAAATATATTAGTTAAAAGAGGTCGGGGTAGACCTAGGAAGACATGGATGGAGGTGATAGGAAAGGATATGAATGCTTTGAACCTCACCGAGGACATGGCATTGGATAGAAATGATTGGAGGAGAAGGATTCATGTGGAAGACCCAAAATGATTTTCTTTTTTTGTTCATATCGCCAACCCCAATTGTTTTGGGATGAAGGCGTAGTTGTTGTTGCTAAATTGCAGACAATGCTTGGATAGATGTGGCTGACATTCTTGATTTTCTTATTATATGTATGTTGAGTTTTGTTGTCTATAGGTTATTGGAATCCTTAGTTTCTGAAGATGTGCATGTTTTGCATTATTTATTATTATTATTATTATTACTACTACTACTATATATTTTTATTATTAAATTTTTATTATTATTATTATTTTATTTTTATTTTTTTGTTTACTTGCTTTTGGTTTAGTATTGTTAGGTTATCTGCTGTTATTGAATTGAGTCGTACGCTCTTAGTAACTAGATTCTGTTGATGAGTGGTGTGTGTACATGTGGGATAGCTGGAATATGGGAGCTTTACAATAGTCTATTTGCTTGGGCTGTTTATGTCACTCTTAAATGTGACTCTTTGCTGATGGAACATGACAACCTTTGTCCTAGGAAAAATGAACTAGTTGTACTTGAATAAAAACATTTGCTAGTTGACAAGCAAAATTGGTGCATTAAGGGTTTTAATTTTGTGCAAGCTAGATGTAAAAGAATAATGATTTTTTTTCTGGATTTTTTATAGCCATTAAATATATGAGGGACAAATTCAACCTCAGTTTTCTGTAAATGGCATCCAAATACTCGTGTCATTGTAGAGGCAGGCACTGCATTTGGTCATAAGTTGGAATGTTATGGTGTAAACAGAAAGATTAGTTTAAAAGTTGTTGGCTGAATATTCTAAACTATGGTACCTGGACACTCCATTTTGCCCTCCGTACCCGTGTCACACGTGTATCCCCGTTTCAACATGTGTCGACACCCGGACACACCGTTTTACCCTCCATACATACAAGTTTGTATTTAATTTATAATTTATAATTATATTTTCAGTATATAATATATATTTTAGATATAACATATATATTTAGATTATACAACAACAACAACAACAACTACGCCTTCATCCCAAAACAATTTAGATTATATTCAATTTATTTTGTATTTGTGTGATATATATATATATAGCTGTGTCCCCGTGCCCACATTTTTTGGAATTGCCGTGTCCTACACTCCGTACCCAGGTGACATAGATTCTAAATAGATGATTCACTGCTGCATCCACATCTAGGATATGTAGGTTCTTAGGACAGTAAAAAATATTTTTCAAAAAGTTTGCTGGTATAACCGTGTTAGATTGTTCATGCCAGCTTATGGGAATTCTAAAATTTTAATGATGACTTTTAGGAGCATTGTCATGCTAATTTGTTTTACACTGTGCCTGCTTTGTAGGTATTCAAATAGGTGTATGAAGATATTAAAGTACATCAAATATCTTTTGAGGGCATTGTCATGTATCATCATTTGTATCTATGGTACTGTTATGCAGATAACCCTATTTCATTTAGTACAATTAGTTTTGGGGGTGTGTGGTATAGTTACACGTTCATTTTATTTGATAATTGGGACTCCGAGACCTTGTCTTCCAGGTTCCAACTTACTGTGTCATTGTGTAAAAAAGTCTATCATGCTGCTACCTCTCCATGCTTTTGTTAATGTTGAGATGCATCAATATGTTCAAAATGCTAATCCTTTGCAAGAGCAACTTGTATCATTTATATTTGCAATCAAATTCTCACTTTTATTCTGTTGTTTCCATTTGTATTATATGAGTTCAAAATATCAGTTTTTTTTTTCATTGTCTATATTTTGTCGGTTGTTTGATTTCCTGAACCAAATATTTTGCCTATCATCCAATAAATCTCAGTTTTCTCCTTTCGAATAAAAATAAAGGCTGCTGGGTTGTATGTTAGTTTACTTTCCAGAGCGTATTCTGCATATTTTGCAGCATTTGCTACAAGTATCCTCCAACTGCTCCTTAAGTGTTCAGTTTCTGCTTAATGTAATTCTCGAGCTTGCTTGCTGGAGCACACACAGGCATGCATTTAGAAGCTGGGTTCGTGGTTCTTGACGTGTGTGTGTGTGTGTGTGTGTGTGTGTGTGTGTGTGTGTGTGTGTGTGTGCATCTAGTTATCTTCATTTACTTTTCTTAGACATGGTTCAGAGTCAAACTTCCACCAAAAGCGTGTCCCTTGCACCTACCAAAGTATAATCGGCCACTTCAAGCTGATTAGCAACAACCATGTTTGAAACAAATTCAAATTAACTAGAGCTATGGTAACAATTTAAGAGAATTTTGATTTATCAACCTAACCTTCAACTTGTAGACAATTGAAAGGTTTGGTGGGAACCTTAATCTGGGATAACGAATTTCTTTTTTATGTGCTTTTTCTTCTTTTCTGAAATGTTCATAGTCTTCCTAAACCATAAAATATTTCTATGATACTTGTATTAACACCCTTTTACTGGAAAATGTGCAAAGGAAATTTTTGCTAAACAAGATTCTGCAGCATATCTGGAGTTTCAATATGCTCCTAATCTTCACCGTAGCAATGCCTACATCTTGCGTGCAGGCTTTTCAATCTAGGCTGAGCCTAGGTTGCAGGCACTATGCTCATGACTTTAATTTGGGAGCTTTGTAGTTGCGTGCAAAATTCAAATGCATGGGATCTCGTATGAGTTGGTTATATTGTTGAGGGTTGGTGGGATGCATGTAACACTGCATGATTGGCTAAAGCCGCTAAACCAAAAAAAGATAATGTCGATTTCAGTTGTGATTGTTTCTTGTAGGAGGACCTTGTATTGTTATGCATCCTTTTGTGTTTATGCCTGTGCTTTTGCAGTTTTTGAAAAGGTAATACTTCGTTGGCTGCTGATTTTGCTTAATCTGGTTTACCCAAACATGAAACAGTAGCATTCATGATGTATTTTAGGTCTATGTAAATCTTGAATGTGCTACTTGTTTGTCTTTTTTTTATTGTGGAATGTGTGTTGAGGTTGGATCCATGAAAATAGTTTCCATAATCTCTTCTCTATTGGCTAGTACTTTCAATGATGAACCTTGTATTGTTTGTGCTCTCTGCTTGGTTACTGGGCAGGTCCAAGAAAAGAAGGTGAAGAGAATTTGCGACATGAATGTGGACCCCTCGTTACCTGTAGGGAATGGTAGTTTAGCTGGTTCAAGCACTTCTTCGTCCAGCCCAAAGATGCATCTTCCAAATGGTGGATGTACGGGAAAGCCATATAATTATTTGAACAATGACGCAGTGTTTCCTGTAGGGGGAATTTCATCGCTATGCTTGCCTGTGGTAGTTGTACTCAACCTAATGCTTAGTTTCTTTTCTTAATTTATCTCAATATGTTAGTTTCAGTTATAATGAGGCAATGATATGTTGGTTTCTGTCAATGATTGGTTTTTAATTTTTCATAAATGTTCATTTTTTTTTAAATTCTTAGGAATTTAGATGCTCTCCTTACACAAGTATTTGGTAGTTTTGCCATCAGTTAGGTCTAATGTTGTTATGCAATCTTATGGATTATGAGCAGGTGGCTAGCCATGAAACGAGCCTTGTTGCAAGATGTCGAAGAGTATATGCTCATGCACATGACTATCACATCAATTCTATTTCAAACAACAGGTGCATTCATCTCTGTTATGTAACTTTGGCATGACTAAGGCCTATCTTCTTTCCTTCTTCAAGTTTTCTATGTGAATGACCGACTAAGTTGCTTTTTGTGTGCGTCTCTCTCTCTCTCTCTCTCTCTTTTCTGATGTTCAATTAACAAAATTACATGTTAAGTTTACATGTTGCAGTCTGAAATCATTTGTGGAATTTAAGATAAATTTTGTTTCTTGACCATGTAGATACAACCTCCAGCAAGGTTTGTCCTGTAAATGTTTTATTGTGCATTTCTAACTTAATATGATGTTATTTAATTAAGAACATTATTTAGGTGAGTTATGTTTTTGATAAATGTGATGATTTATGTATTGTAATTTTTAAATTAAGGGTAACATAATCTGCAATACTTCATTGATGGCAGTTTTGTTTAACAATTGCTTCTTCTTGTTTAGTGATGGGGAGACCTTTATATCTGCTGATGACTTGCGGATTAATTTGTGGAACCTTGAAATAAGCAATCAGAGTTTTAACATCGTTGATGTTAAGCCTGCAAACATGGAAGATCTGACTGGTATGAGCTTTTGTCATTCTTATGGGCATGCATACTGCTATTAGTGCGATTCCTGTTCATTATTGCAATAATGCTCAGTGTAGAAATATGATATGAAACATGCATAATGATCTGTTTAAAGTTCTGGTCAGATTTGATCTTGGAGATATCAACAAATATGAATTGCTCAGACCTGTGTACTGTCTGTATCAGTTGCAAATATTGCGTAGAACATTTTTATTGATCATCATTCTTGGAAAATGTAGGAAGCTTGTTTATTTGAACAACAGTGATCAAATTAATTCTAAGAGGTGTGACCGTACAGAGCTGCTATATGGCATCCTAGAATCAGTAAACATGGAAAAACCCAAGAACCAACATTGTCAATTAAAAGAAACTCAGAATCTATGAACTTTATTCTGTGTTGGAACATCTTTACTGCCAACTCTAGATACCATCTGATTGTTCATGTTAATAGCCTGTAACTTGCTCAACATTACCTTTTTTAGGGAACATGTAGTTTTGGAAGTGCCAAAAGGCTATGGGGGAACAGCAATACTTAGAAATTCCTTACCTGTTGTGACAAGTGTGGCATATCAACTACTGAACCAATATCTAAATCAGAACCTCAGTTTTTGATACTTCTACAGTTTTAACCCTGGGCGCATGAGTCCAGGCAACAGGCAAAGACAGTTTCTACCAAGGAGCATGCTCCACCAAAATTTGAATCATCTATTGGGTTTCTGCTTGCCTCTTACTTGTAAAGATAATCATGTTAGATATGTGCATGCCCGCCATACTGCTATTACTGATGAGCATGAGAACTCACCATTGTTACCAACCTCCCACATAAAGCCACCTTGTCTACAACTTCGCTTGAGCATCCTACTTGTTTTCCTGTGCTTATTAATGAATACCAGCAACCCATAGTTTTCCAAATTCCAACTACTGTGCATTTTTTTTCTTTTAAACTGAAGTCTGTTTATGTTACTTCAGAGAAGAGAATGGCAAATACTTCTCTTGCTTGTGTATGTCTCACTTTTGTTTCTTATTTCCTCAAGTTTTTTTTCAAATATTGCTATGGGATGATCACCATGTTATTCAAGCGTGAAACCCATTGGTTATGATAGTGCGACCTAGTTGTTCAGCTATCTCATTCCATCCATCCTAGTTTCATTGTCATTGGAGGCTTCACTCTTTTCTGGATCTTCTGTTTATGATAATTGATTTGTTCAGTCACTCTCTTTTGTATTTGTCTGTTCTTTTTTATATTTCTTCTTAGTTGGTGCCTCTTTTTCTGAATGGTGTTAAGGTTTCTACATGCATTATAATGTTCGAGCACTTAGTGGGGCTTGGTTGATCTAGATTCTAGACTAATAAAAAAGGTTGTGTTTTTGTGTTTCAGCACTTTAGTCAGATAAATGTTTTGCTGATTATTCATCATGTATGGCATTTGCAGAGGTGATTACTTCTGCTGAGTTTCATCCTGTTCATTGCAACACATTAGCATACAGCAGCTCAAAGGGTTCAATTCGTCTTATTGACTTGCGGCAATCAGCTCTATGTGATACTCATGCAAAATTGTAAGTGTTTATATCACAATTATAAATTGTCTGTTAGGGGACGTTTATTTCACCCTATATGGTGAGTGAAAGTGGGCCTCTTTCGCACTTGCGGCGAAACGAACACCCAAGCGGGAACATCCCATGGGGCTCACATATTAAATGTCAGAAAGCCATTTTTCCGGCAAAATGGGGTTACAACCCTTCATGGTAAAGGGTGTTCTGTCCTCGTGGCATGTAACAAACACCCCCTTAGGTGTTTTTGGTCTCAACTATCTGTCCTTATGAGTTGCAAAATGGATAACTTGACCAAGAATCATCTGTTTTTTCAGGTTTGAGGAGCACGAGGCTCCTAGTTCAAGGTCCTTTTTCACTGAAATTATTGCTTCCATATCTGACATTAAGTTTGCCAAGGATGGAAGATACATTCTTAGTCGTGATTACATGACTCTTAAGGTACTTGGTTGCATTTTTTCTCCTTTTCCTACATATATAAGAAACAAGACATTCAAACTCCCTTAACTGGACATTTCATTGAATTACTTTTACTGTTAACTAAGTATATGTTGTAGTAATACTTAAAGAGGTCTTCAAAGTCTGGGAAGTGTCTATGCTAAACACAAATGAATGTGCATACTTTGTAGTTTTATTTTCTTAGTGGTTTTAGTTCTTATTATGGTTTTCTCTTTTTGGACTTGGATCATAACCTTTTTGATCTGTCAATTAAATTTTGGATATGATCAGAATTGCCTTTTCTTAGGACAGATCAAAACGGTTCCAAACTGCATCTGTAGCTAAAATCGATTTCTTTGCACTTTGAAAAGAAGAAAAGGATGATAATTCTTATGACAACTAAAACATCTCCCCCTACTTTCTGCTTCTCTTTTTTATTCTTATTGAAGCTATTTTGCTGACACTGAAAGTGTTGAGAAAATATTACCAATAATAAAGAAAAAAGGTTTAAAGGAAGAAAGGAGCCAAGAGCCTCAAGAGAAAAACCGACTCATTCGTCATCTGCATTCCTAATGAACTTTATTTTATGTTAAAGCAGTGCATGGGCCACATATGAACATATAATTTGTAAACTTTTCATGTTAAAATGTTCTAAACCTCTTTCTGATTGGTGGGGTGTAAAGACCCCAACTCGTACCCCTTGAAAATGCGGATTTTTTTTTCTTTAAAATCAATTGCGAAAATATTTCCAGAGACCCGAGGCCTTTACAGTTCCACTCTCAATTGGATAAAACAACCAACCACAAGTGAACTTACACTTATCATCTATACCAAACCAACTCAAACTTTTATTGAATAATTAACGCTAATCACGAGACAATTGCATAATGAAAAATTCAGAGTGCAGTAACAACTAAATAAAACGAAAATAAAATAAAAGGAGCCACGTTGTTCATCTGTGAGCTGTCTAGCAAATGCGTGACACCCGTAGCTCCTCAAAAAGTCAGTCGCTTCACTGATCACCTACGACTGCGAAAAATCATAAAAGTAGGGTGTTAGAACTGAAATTTTGAGTACAGGTACCTCTAATGAAACAAGTGAGCTAAAAATCACCGATAAGATTTCATGCAATAATTTAGGGGAATGTAATTATGATAATTACATAATTCAATTTATGCATTCATGCAGTAGGGAACAATTACTAAGTATAAGAGAACATTAATAAATAACAGGACATTTAACATGCTTTAGGGAACAAATTATGCATTCACCAATATTTAATAGTTAAGGGAATAAGTAAATATGCATGATCTAATGCATAGTAGGAAAATGCATGAACATTTTATTATTTTTTCTTAAAGTTTTCTTTTCCATATGCATGCTCTATTAAATGCATACAATTTAAGTTCCTCTTTTTAATTACCGTTGCCTGTGGATACACGAAACAGGTAAAATTATTCATGGTCAAGTAGGGTTCTTAGGGTAACTTAGCACATAAGTTGTATTTTATTACTGGGTTTCAAACTTAGCTCTCGACCGAATCACCTTCGGAACATTAGACCTACACATTTAACGTTGGGACACTAAGGACCTCCACATCCAATAGTGTCACTTTCTTGGTATACTAAAACAACAGCTGTGTCAAACATACCACTCCAAGGTAAAGTGACAGACTCTCCCTAAAATCGTAGTCAGGAGAAAGAACTTCAATATCGGGTTTAGGGGTAATCATTGGTGCACACAGAGTTTTTGTATCCTCGTGGTCTCCCAAAACCGAATCTTTAAGATTCTCATTCTTCCGATGAGAGATCCCAGAACATATATTACACTGTTCTTATTCATTATCTTTTTATTAGAAGCCAATTATTGAGTTTTGCAATTCAGCATGCAAAAGCAAAGGCAAAAACTCGCATATTCCTCTGCGAGAACCATCACGGGACTCTCACCCGTGGAAAAGCATAGAACAATGCAATACCATACAATAACAATAATGTTATTTTTACGATGCATTTGAAATAATTAATAAGAGAGCAAACCAAAGCTCAAGGCTCTTCAGGCCTCTGATGATTCATTTAGACCATCGATGCATCATATGCAAAAACCATAACATGTCATATATGGAATAAATCACATGCTTTCTAGATGCACATTCATATAGAAAAATTTCAACCATGCTAATGAACCGAGTATTTAAAGCATGTGTATATTCGGTTCACATGATACTAACACATGCAAGTTTTCATGTAATGCACATATTTAATTCAATGACATGCGTTCATTCACTAGAATCACTACGCATAAATATGTTGATTGTATATTTTCATCGTATGCTTATTCAAGTCAATGCATGGATGTTTTGAGTGTACATATCCATGTATGCGATAGAAAGCATAAGTGGTTACATAAGCAAACTAACCATAACATGCACAACATTGTCGAGAAAAAGTGAGACACAATGGAAGTGACAATCATTCTACAGCAGGCAACTACTGCCCAATGTTACAATGAACAGCCATACAGGTGGCCTTAGCACCAAGCATATGGGGTATATGCAGGCTGCATCATCAATCAATTGTTTCATCAGTAAGCAAGGGACACAACAAAAGGCCAAAAATCAGTGCTTCTGCAAGCATGTGTATAATAAGAAAAATACATGAATCAAGGCTTCTTCTGCTCAGTGGCTAGATTGGGTCGAGTGCCACATGTTTGTGTAGGCTGCAAGCCTGACACTACTCATAGTCATGAATTAGGTGAAAACTGTTAAAAGGTACTTTTTCAATTAAATAACAGAATATAACAATTGATTAAATTCAGAATGAAACATGAAAATACTAGCATAAAACCATCATACCGTGTCTTTGCAAGAACCAAGTACTACTAGAAAACAATCTAGGCAATTAGCAGATAGTTAGTCTCATAATTTCCTTGAAATTAATAACAGAAGCAAAGTTAGCTAGGTACCAAGAGGTTCCCAGTGAACTAAGCAACTACTGAGCTTGCTTTTATCAATATATGGCAATGCTTAGTTGCAGTAATCGTAGGTGAGACATTGCAGTATAAGGATAGGTCCCATGGTGTATGATTGTGGATGATATAATGTTCTCATAATATATATATATATATATATATATGTATTCTCGACCCATGTCGGATCAGCCGAGCCACTCGACTGAGCCTTGGGGCTTGGCTGAACCTGTCTGGCAGGCTGGACTCAGTCCAGCTGAGCCTGACAGATCTGGCCAGACCGGGCCAGCCAAGCCATGCTTGGCTGGTCTGTTCGGCCAGACCGTTAAGTCCATAACCACGAGATATTTGGATAACATACTAATAACACATACATGAACCGATTAGATGAAGGTAATCACACCAACATGAATCTGTTTTTTTTACAGCATGTATGTGCATGTATTATCTTATACACAGGTAGTCCAAAAACGAGTTTCATAAGGACACATGCATATACATATTTGCATTAACACCTGCTTTCATAAGCCTTTGTAACATGCCTATGCAATAACCAATGCAGGAAAAACCATGAACATGCTATTAAACCAAACATTGTCAGAAATATTTACTTGCAGGGGTTAGAGATGAGGTAAAGAGAGAAGAGAGGGGTCGGCGGCAATAGGGTTTTCTCTCTTTCACTTAATATTTATAAGTGTTGTACATAGTATGACTTTACACAAGAAGTAAAAACAAATTACAAACATGCCACCACCCACGCATCCCAAGATGGATCTTGGAATGTGGTGCGGGTCGGATCCAAGATCCAAAACTAACAGCCTCCCTCAAGTTGAGTATGGTCTTTGATCATGCTCAACTTGCCTTTGAGTGCCCAAAACTGATGAGTGGATAATCCCTTGGTAAAGATGTCAGCAACTTGCATATCTGACCGAACATTTGCAGGTTCAATTTCTTTTTCTTCCACCTTTTGCCTAACAAAATGTTGATCAATCTCGATATGCTTCGTACGACAATGAAGGATGAGATTAAAGGCAATATTAATTAGCACTCTGATTATCGCAAAGAAGCATAGAGGACGAGATTGGTTCTTGTAATTCCTGTAGTAGATGTCTCACCCATGTAACATTGGCTGTTCCTGCTGCTATTGCACGATATTCTGCTTCGGTACTTGATCGCGCCACTGCCTTTTGCTTCTTGCTACTCCATGTTACAATATTATTGCCGATAAGAATGCAATACCCCGAAACTGATCTTCGCTCGTCAGGATCACCCGCCCAGTCCGCGTCTGTGTAGGTGAATAGTCGATGCCCTGACATATAAGCTGTGTCCTTGGTGTACATCAAGTCATCTCCAATCGTACCCTTTAAATACCGAAGGATCCTTTTTACTCCTTCCATATGTACATCTGTAGGAGCATGCATAAACTGTGAAGCCTGATTGACAGAGTATGCTATGTCAGGCCTAGTGAATGTTAAGTATTGTAACATCCCTACAACTCGACGATACAAAGTAGGATCATGATAAGTAGTGCCTTCTTTAGCACTTAGCTTATGATTTAGAAGGCAAGGTGTGCTAATTGGTTTACAATTCTCCATCCTTGTAGCAAGTAAAATATCAATGGTGTACTTATGTTGGCTCAATGTAATAGTCTCATGTCGACTATCAACTTCCACACCCAAAAAATATCGCAAGGGACCCAAGTCTTTCATCTTGAATTTAGCCATCAGCATAGACTTAACCCAAGATATGTGAACCTCATCACTCCCGGTAATAATGATGTCATCAACATATATAAGCACCCAAACAATAGCTGAATCACTTTTGAATATGAACAATGAATCATCTAGAACACTTTTAGTAAACCCATGATGCTGGATCTTCGTGGAAAAACTCTCAAACCAAGATCGAGAAGCTTGTTTCAAGCCATAAAGAGAGCGTCGAAGTTTACATACCCAATTGGATGAATCATGCATACTATAACCAGGTGGCTGCTCCATGTAAACTTCTTCCTTTAGTTCACCATGCAAAAATGCATTTTTAACATCAAGTTGATTGAGTGACCATCCATGTTGTAATGCCAATGCAATAATAATCCTGACGGTGCCCAATTTTACTACTGGGCTGAACGTTTCATCGTAGTCCTGCCCATACTGTTGTGTGAAGCCTCGTGCGACCAGACGAGCTTTATAGCGCTCAACACTGCCATCCAGTTTGTGCTTGATCTTGTACACCCATTTGGATCCTACAACATTCTTGTTATCTGGCCTTGGTACAATTTTCCATGTATTGCATTCATGCAATGCTTCCATTTCCTCATTCATCGCCTCTACCCAGGCACGGGAATATACAACATCATGAAAGGAGGAAGGTTTTGTTTCTTTGGACACTCTGGTTAGCAATGTTTGAAAATCCAAAGAGAAATTGTCATAACTTACCCAGCGATCTATAGGATGTCTAATCCGAGTGGAACGTCGTAGAGGAGTCTCATCATTGACTGGATGAGCTCTACGAGAATAAACAAGGCCAGAAAAACGTGAGGATGTTGTTGTAGGAGGAATGTCTTCCATATGCGGTTCCATATCGAAAGTATATGGTTCATTATCTGTCAATGAAGATGAATCCTCATAGGGCAATGAGTCATATAAAAGCGAGTCACTGAGCCAAGGACCATAACTGTCTTGTGTATCTGTGGAAGATGAATCCAGAGTGTCAAAATTTTCATCATCAAAAACAACATTTCTAGATACCCGAATTTTGCCTGTATGAGGATCATAACACCTGTATCCCTTATAGTCATCTGCATACCCAAGAAACTTACACTGTACAGCTCTGTTTTGAAACTTATTTCTCAATGAATGATCAATGTGAACATAACATACACAACCAAAAGGATGTAGTTCTTCATATAATGGATGACAATTATAAAGAACAAAATATGGAGAATTATCTTCAAGGATGGTCATGGGCAACCTGTTGATAACATAAACAACTGTATGGAAGGCCTCGGTCCAAAGAGAGAAGTGAATACCCACAATGTGCATCATGCTCAAGGCTGTCTCAACAATATGCCTGTGTTTTCTCTCAGCTACTCCATTTTGTTGAGGGGTGTGAGGGCAAGAAATGTTACGTGTAATGCCATGCTCCTTCAAATATTCACTGAAATCATGGGATATGTATTCTCCCCCCCATCACACTGGAAATATACAACATTGGTATTGAATTGGTTTTGGACTAGTGCATGAAACTGTTTGAACAACTTGAAAACTTCATGTTTGTTTTTCATGAAGTAAATCCAACTAAAACGAGTGTAAGAATCAAGAAAGAGTACATAGTATCGAGATCCAGAAAGAGAGACAGTGGGCGCAGGACCCCAAACATCTGAGCATATAATCTTAAAAGGCTTTGTTGCTCTTTTATTGATACTATGAAAATGAAGTACATGACTTTTGCATAAATGACAACTTGGACATTTTGACAATAAACTGACTGCGGGTATTAGACCTTTAGCAGACAACCTGTCAAGAAAAACTTGACTACAATGACCCAGACGAAGATGCCATAAGTTTGGCTTATTAAGTTTCAAGACTTTAGATGAAGAACTATGATCTGTGGATCGACTCAAAAATGTTGGAAAGGAAGGAGCTGAAGAAGCCATGGCTACGGAAGACGACGTCTTCAAAGGCACATGAGATTCTTCAAAGACGTACATGTTCCCGCGCTGTTCACCTTTAGCGAGCGTCTTCTTGGTGTGAAGATCCTTAAGATAAACAGAAGGAGTAAATTCAACGGAAGAATTTGTTTCATCAACTAATTTAGACACAGATAGAATATTCTTTTGAATAACAGGTGTGAGTAAGACATTTGACAAGGGTAATTGAGATTCAGGCAAAGAAAGGGAGACATTTGCAGTGTGAGAGATGGGGTGGTGAGATCCATCTCCTATGACTATAGTGCCATTTCCAGTGTAAGGAGTCAAGCGAGAAAATTTACCTGCATCAGAAGTGACATGTGCTGCTGCCCTTGAATCAATATACCATATACCATCATCATTTTGACGCAAGTTCATCTGATTGAAAGTAGTCATAAGGATATTTTGTACGTCCTGTGGAAGAACATGTCCCTGAGGATTACGTGCAAACGTCTGAGTTGCCCTCTGCCTTGGCCTCCCTGTTTTGTTTCGGTTCTGAGGATTGTACCAGCAATTTGCTTTAACATGTCCCCGCTTGTTGCATAGAAAACAAGTAGGAACACGTCCCCCTCGTGGTACACTGCCTGAGCCAAGGCCTCCTCTAGCTGGTGTAGGTAGTAATCCTCCTTTGTTTATAGTTGTTCCATTTGGACGAGGAGGAGTAAATAAAGCTCATGTTTGAATAGGCGTATGTGCCATCATCACAGGGTGAGTATCATCTGATTTAAACTGACCTCATATTGCAGAAGCTTAGATTGAAGATTATCAAAACATGGAAGAACTGAGACAACCTGGAGTGTTGTGCAAAACATGCGATATTCAGGTCCAAGGCTACCTAATACCTGTTGTACCATGTCCTTATCTGATACAGGACTTCCAATGGCATCTAACTGATCTGTAATAACCCTAACATCCCCCATGAACTCTGTAATGGATTTGTTTCCTTTTCGCATGTATTGGAATTGCCACTTGAGTTGCAAAGCCCGAGATTCAGAGACCTGAGAAAAAGAATGAGCTAGTCCATTCCACAACTCGGCAGCAGATTGATCATCAGAAATGGTTTGTAAAACACGATCAGAAAATGTGGAAGTTATGTAAGCAACTAATGTCTGATCTCGTTGTACCCATATGTCATAAGCAAGATTGGTGATTCGAGGTTGACTCACCTTCCCATCTTCACATGTTATTTCTTGCATGATATGTGTGGGTGGGGCGGGTGATCGCCCATCTAGATGACCATAAAGACCATGACTGCGAATAAAAGGCACAATTTGACGCTTCCAAAGTAAGTAGTTAGCATGAGATAACTTGTGGGTCATGAGGTGAGTAAGAAAACTAGGGTTCAACTTGGAATCCATGGATTATATGAAGAATAAGAAGCCAAAATTGTTCTAACAGTGTATTGAAGAGGAGACAACAATGTTGTGTGCTGAAAATAATACCAGCACACACGTTATTTAGAGAAAGAGGAAAGCAGCAATGCTGCTGTGTGGTGAAAATGATACCAACACACACGTTGCATACAGAAGAAGGAAGCACCAATGTTGTTGTGTGCTGAAACTGATATTAGCACACACGCTACACAGAGAAAATAAGACAGCGATGTTGTTGTGTGCTGAAAAGGATATCAGCACACACGTTACGCTGTGTGCTGAAAAGAATATCAGCACACACGTTACACAGAGAATAGTAACGTGCGAACCAGAGAAAATGAGAGAATCAGAAAATTTTGGGGAGAAAACAAAAACACTCGGCAGACTAAAAAACAGAATGTTAAGACGTGCGTACAGAAAAAAATTAAAATGAGAAGAACGAAAAAGAAAACTGGAATGACGTGAAAGAGGATTAAGGGAGAAGGGACAGAAATGAACCCATGTTCTTTAGCAGCACGTGTTGGTCTTTAGAGGCCTTCTAGATGATTGATTTCCGCGCCTGTGCTCTGATACCATGTCAGAAATATTTACCTGCAGGGGTTAGAGATGAGGTAAAGAGAGAAGAGAGGGGTCGACGGCAATAGGGTTTTCCCTCTTTCACTTAATATTTATAAGTGTTGTACATAGTATGACTTTACACAAAAAGTAAAAACAAATTACAAACATGCCACCGCCCACGCATCCTAAGATGAATCTTGGAATGTGGTGCGGGTCGGATCCAAGATCCAAAACTAATAAACATATCCAGATTTACATAAATTTATAAGTTAATCAATGATGGGAATCACTAACTTCATGACGACGACACATAACAGGCCATTTAGCATCAATAAATTCTGTTTTATTATGAAAATAAATGCATATATATATATAATTTTTTTTGACAAGACGTATAGAAATAAAAATACACCCAATAAAGAGGATTCACACATCCCCAACCATGTATTTTTAGAGTGAATATCTAGATTCACTCATTTTCCATGGATTTTCACCTAAATCAAGCATCTGATTCACTCATTTTAGAGATATCTATGATCAATATCTCATTTGATTCACGAGAGGAGACCCGTACCTTTACGTGGGTTGAAAGGATCGAGAACAATAATGATGGGAAAGGAGGCTGGATCGTTGGAGAAGAAGGTATTCCTTCTCTTTTCTCTTCTTCCCTTTTTCTCTTTCTCTTCTTTTTTTTTCTTCTTTATTTTTTTTCTTTATATAATGAGTGGGAGAGGGGGTGACGTTCCCCCCATCTCCAGCCCTGGAGAAGAGAGTTTCTATTTTATGAAACTCTTCTTTCATACTTTTTTTTTTAAACTTCTTTAAAGTTGACTTTTATAAAAAAAACTTCCAATTGTTTTTAAAACTCTCTCTTGAGTAGGAATAAGGACTCTTTTAAGGAGTCCTACTCAACCCTGAATTAAAATTCAGTATTAATATTAATTAATTAATTAATTAAAATTATCTAAAAACTCTCAAAAATAACCAAATTAACCCAGAAGGCTCCCTAACCTTATTAAACCACAAATTAAAGCTTTATTTTTAATTTAAAGCTGAAAAACGTGGGGTTTGGATTTGGATCCGGATCTGGATCCAAAAGCTAAACTCATATCTAAAACGAAAATGGATCAAGACCTGGTTCAAATCCAAATTTAAGTAGGACCTAAATAGAACCCAAATTCATAAAAATTCAGATCCTAGGCCTTGGATCCAATCTGATCCAACTCCGGATCCATTTCGACAAACTGCTCAATTTTTAGAAAAGCGCGATTTTCGGGCAAACCGAGACTCGAATTCAGAAAAGTAAAATATCGTTGCGCTCAGAATTTCGAGACGCATCCAATGATATATTACACGAATACCAAATTTCGAATTTCGCTCGAAAATAACCGAATGTCGCTTGAATTTAAATGTCGAAATTAAAACTCTTTACCACGTTTCGATTGGCTCGCCTTGACCTTATCGATGAGACCTAGGTCAAGCCTAGATTCAAAGACATCAGTCTAAAAATCGAGCCTCAAACGATTTTTCTTTCAGACTTGACCAAATTTTCGATAAAATTATAAAATGACTAAGTACCAAAATACGTGATATTACATAGGGATAGATTTGTTCTTCACGTTTGGCATGATGAATTGTCTATGCAAAGAGTTCCTGTAGTTTTTGATTTGGTGCGATAATGATTTTTTATTTTCTCACGATTCACATGGTCCATAGAATTTTTTTAGTAGCCCTTATTTGTTATGACAATACTTTATCTTTCTGGAATTAGCTGATTTGCATCCTGTTTCTCTCCATTTTGCACAAATTGTTGTTATCTGCTAATACAGCATGTACACTAATCTTTTTTCATGTTTTGCCTTCATGATTGCCAATTTGTCTTTGTTATATATGTCTCGTTATTTGCTTACTGTTAATTTTCACTGTTGTTAAGCCAGTTCGGCTGCATTTTGCAATGACACCTTTTTACCTGGGGTAAAGCTTCTGAGTTTCTTTCTGTTTTCATGAACATGAGTGTACTGAAATGCCTGTGCCCATGTTTCATGTTCAACTCTATATAGGTATGCATACTGCAAGAACACTGAAAAATGCAAACAAAATTTAGTGTTTATGGATGCTGAAGCTGTTCTTTTTGTGTATGTACTCATTTAGATAAGCACTCTGCGATGCGGCGCGACGCGATGCGGTGTGTGTGTGTGTGTGTGTGTGTGTGTGTGTGTGTGTGGATTATCCCTTCCTTTAAAATACTAGTTTATGAGAGGTGTGGAGATATGCTGATAACCTGATACAGATGACTATTGGAGTACTTTATAAATTTCCTTTTTGTCTCTTTTGCTTCTTTGGCCTAGTTATATGTAGACATATCTTTCAAGTTCATTCGTGAATAATGGTCTATTATTTGATGGTTGTTAACCTGTTTTTCGAGTTTCTTATGCCTGGATGTGTTGCTTTTGCTAATAATAGCTTTGGGACATAAACATGGATTCTGGTCCAATCTCCACTTTCCAGGTTCATGAGTATCTTAGGCCTAAGGTAATTATGCTTGCTTTTTATTTAAATCATTTCATGTGTAGCAACAAGCTGATGTGCTGGAATATTACCGTGGTGCAGCTTTGTGATTTATATGAAAATGATTCGATTTTTGATAAATTTGAGTGTTGTTTGAATGGAGATGGACTTCGGGTAGCCACAGGTTCTTACAGGTTTGTAAATTTGAACTTATAGTTGTCTTAATCTTCCTATTTATATTCTTAATCTGCCTTTTTATCAAATATGGCACTAAAACTGTGTGTGTAATCCTAGCAATCTGTTTCGTGTGTTCGGTTGCATTGCTGGGAGCAATGAGGCAACAACTTTGGAAGCTAGCAAAAACCCCACAAGGTATCTTTTTTATTGTTTACAAATTAGTGAAATGGTATTGTTATAAAAAAGGTTTCTCATTTTCCTCTCTAATCTTCAATTTTACCAATATAAATTGCAAGAATTTCATACTTTCACTTTCATTGAGGATAGGCCAACATGTGCCTTCGGGCTGGGTTCAAGCAATTCATCCTCACATGACATGGAATTTGTTCTTGTCTTGATCTTGTTAAAGGGAGTCATTTTGATAAATATATCCATAAGATTGCTTATGTCTTGTTCTGGTTGATAATACCCAGCTCTCACATCCACGAAGGGTCTAATATATAGCTTTTGAACCCTCGATCATCAGTGAGGCAAAGTTACAAATTTTAGAATAATGAATATCCAATGTGTAAATCAATTAGAATACTTACATAGGGAATCCTAAGGTCCTTGGTACCTCATTTCAAAATTTGAATAAATAATACTGGAAAGTTTAGTTCCGTATCTCCTTTGGTTGAGCTTATAGGGAGATAAAAAAAGGTTACTGTGCTTGTATCTCGACCAACGTGTCCTGTACAAAAGCTTTGTCCTAGCCTCAGGTTTACTGTTGATGGCTGTGTGAGTGTGTCTATGTTAACAATCTTGGATCATTCATGTTTTTACAGCTAATTTTAGAAATGATTCATAGTTTTATTTTATTCCAAAGATTGAAAGTTGTAACCATTTGCTACCTTCTCAAGAGGTTGCTTCCTCATAGTCTCTCTGGACAGGTCCATGTCCACGAAACCAGTTTGCTGTTTGTTCCATAATCTATATGACACAACGTGGTTATATGGTCAACCTTGGGGAAATGGGGTTTATTCTTTGAGTAGGGGAGAGTTACCTGTTTCTTTTCCTCTTCCTGTTCTTGATAAGAAAGAAGAACTGGCCAATTTTCTCATTTGGTTTGATTTATTGAGACATTAATTAATTGCTATAAGGCTGTGAAATGGTTTGTCTATAATTAACTAAGTGTCCTTTCCCTTGCTTTCTTGGCTGGGCGATTCAACCGCTCGCTACAAACTGGAAGTGGTGAACGAATCAATTGTCTTTTCTTTTCATGTATTAGCCATTCAATTGATTGCAATAAGGCTGTGAATGGTTTGCTTATAAGCAACTAATAAGTCTCCTTTCTTTATTGGCTTGGTGATTAACTGCTTGCTACAAAATGAAGTGGTTAGGTTCATGTACTTTGTCCATTTAGGTTCATCCGTTTTTTCCATCCCTTTGGTGTCTGTATCTCCAGATATTTGTTTGCTATTTATAGGCTGCTTTCATTTATGTTCTGATGACTATGTGGATGGTCAACCTTGGGAAAAGAATTGAGAAGTTCGACTGTGAGGTGGGAACAATGTTGTCAGTATTGGAGCATATCGACCTGAATCGCCCGATATGTGTTGTATCGTCAGAAAATCGACACGAACCTAGCCTGAATCAGCTAGTTTTCAAAAGAATCTGAAAAATGGTAAAATTAGTTTTTTACTATTATTTTGATAAGTGTCTTTTCTATGGTTAAAATTTGGGTGATTCAAAATGATTCATCCCTTAATCGGTATTGCCTGATTCACCTGAAGCCTTTAGAAAATGATTCATGGCCCAAGAAGATACTTACAACAAACGTTGTATGTATCATATTGTATCGTACGATAGAGTACGATACACATCGTTATGATAAAGAATATCTATATGCACCACGTAGTTGTATCATACCACAATCATATGATACAAGCCTGTATCGTGCCACATCATATGATACAGGCATGTATCGTACCGCATCGTACAATACATGGTCAAGATACTTACAAAAGGGTCGAATCATATTTTTTCAGTTTTGGGTTCTAAAGACCTCTTGAGGGTTGACTCTCTCATTTGTATAAAAGCCATTAGAGAGGTATCCACGCACCCTAGGACTCGTGAGAGCGATTTGGGGGCCGATCCGTGCGCAAGGGAGATGGCTTTTACGGAAAATTAGAGATTTATATCAAGGTAGAAATCAGACTCTGCACTCCAACAAAAATGACACCAGATGATCCGACATGACAATGAGGCACTCAAGTAATGAACGGAAGCCGATTGAAAAACGAGTGCAACTATTGCCATAATATTTTTGTTTATGTAATATGAAAGTATGAGTCTTGTGACATATTATTAATTGCAAGATATTTAATGTTTTGCATTGTTCTTGTAAGATAGTTGATGTTTGATGATGTCTTATGCAGCTCATAGAGACATAAATGCTTCATATGTAATTTTATGGTTGTATTTTGTGCAATTCATCATTGTTTCATGTGTTATGATTTTTTTAAAATTTTTGCTTGTTTTTTCTGATTTTTTGAAAAAAAAATCAATTTTTTTTATTAAAAAATTATATTTTTTTACTATACGATACCTATCTTATTTTGGGCCCGACCGATACGGGTAACGCTATGATACTTACGACCTTGCTTACAACATTAGGTTAGAATTCTGGAATTGCTTATCTACCTGTTGACAAAGGTGGTGGTTGGATTTCTTGGAGGAAGATCTCTTTTTTTGGTGTATTATTGCTTGTTAGGTCCGATATTAGTTTAACTTGCTATATTGTAGTGGGACCTAACTCAGGCTTATGGTTTCTGACTTTCCTTGATATTTGGGCCTCTGCCATAATGTTGTGTCTGAAGGTGGCAGAATTTTTCGTTAATCATGTTAGGTACAAATATTTTATTTCTTGGAGCTGCTTCATTGAACACTTGAGGATTATTGCATATAAATGTTGTGAGTTCATGAAGCTGTAAAGCACATTTTGCACGCCACACACATACACAAGCATGTGCTGGCATGCACGCACACACATGTGAGGAGAGAGGTTCATGAACATTAAATTTTTTTTAGTTGCTATTCTTTCTCATGTAATTGATTTCTTACAGGAGACAAGTGGTGACTCCTTCAAGGCCTTCCAGATCTTTGGGCAGCCTAACCCGAGTTTGCAAACGGGGTAAACCATGAAATTCTGTATTTGTGCGATCACCCCATTTAGAATGATGCTCCGCTGTTGCCACGCTTGCTTGCAGAATTGTCCTTGTTTTGCATGTGGTATTCATTTTTTCACAAAGGTGCTTGTGGATCTGTAACAGGTGGTGAGAGCCCAGGTGTTGACGCAAATGGGAGTGCTTATGATTTCTCAACAAAGTTGCTCCACCTAGCATGGCATCCGACTGAAAATTCCATAGCCTGCGCGGCTGCAAACAGTTTGTACATGTATTATGCATAATACGGTCTCCACCTTGTCTGACAAGTTTTTGAAAGTGATCTGTTGGAGGTGCTCAGGTTTCAAGCAACCAATGAAATGGGACCCTTTGCGCCTTGGAGCTTCTGCATCCTTAGATTGTAGCAAGTATTGGGCTCAAAGAGATGCCATGAGGATTGATGCGGAAGTAGAAAAAAATGTCCTTTCTGTTTCAGAACAAGCTGCTCAATTCTGATTCTTTGTAGGAAAGATTCAGGTCGTCTCTGACTCTTAGCTCTACAACAACCAAAGAAGCGTCTCTCACTACCCAAAATGTAGAGACCAGAGGGAATCTGACAATGGCTATGCTGTGTGGCCTGCGGGGGGGCGGCCTGGGGATTGTATTTGTTAGAACACTTGTGAAGTTATATCTCATGAATGATTCTTGTGCATCTTTTCTGCTAACCCTCTGCTTTTCTTTTCGTCTGTCCGGTAATGTGAAATTCCTGCAGCGTTGGTTTATCATGGAATCCCACGTTTAGCTACGTCCAGTTTGAGTTATTCAGGGGCAGTGACCATCCTTGATCTGGGATGGGAGTGGGAAATTAGGCTTTTTTCAGATAATAAAACATATTCAGTTCCTGTTGTGGCAGAGGTGTATGAATCTTGTGCATCCTGGTTGCTGTGACTGTTTTAAAAATTCAAGTTATCACTTTTTTGAAAAGGAGTCTCTCTCTATTGTAAGCATACTAAAACCTAAGTGATAGTGGCTGAGGTTACTGCTAAGTGACGGTGGCTATTGGCAAGTTATATACAGTATACCAACAGAACAATAATTTGCCTGAGCACTTGGAAGCATCCGGGTTCTAGTAAAAAGCATATTTTATTCAAGTCGTTGGAAACGTGTGAATTTACTTTGTTAGCCAATTGTTCATCCAGGATAGATTAACATCCTACCAGGTCAATGATCATCGACTATGGAAATGTTTGATAATTTTCACATTGATTCGTTCACTGCAAGCTATGAAAAATTAGACCAGCTCAAGTATTAGAAATATTCATGGGAGTATTATAAGCATATCAACTACAGATAAAGGCACTCTGGATTTGCTTGATTTTTAAAGTTATTGTCTGAATGATCTCTCTCTCTCTCACTCGCGCGCTTCTGTAACAACATTTGGAAATGTAAAACTATACACAAATATAAAATGAGAATTAGCAATTAATAGAAGGATGATGTTTATAATATATATACAGTAAACTAGTAACATTGAGTTTTGCAAAATAAACTACTTTTTGATTGCCATAAACAAACAAATACAAAAACTACTTTTGAAAACAATGCCAGAATCCGACCATATTATTGGATCGAGCTAGCACATATCTGAACATGGGCCAGATTCAGAATAACTATGGTCAGATTTTAATGGATATTGATCAGAATCGGGTAAGCTAACATGGTTTGATCTGAGTTCCAATTTTGGCCTAATCCAGTTCATTTTTTTCCTACTATACATGCAAATCAAAATGGATTTTACCAATTTTCACCACAAGGACTTGTCTCATAATTTGATTTGGGACTATACAAATTTGAACTGGATCAAATTCCACAATCTCACTTGCTCTCTAAAAGTTCGATTCCTTGTCAGGTTAAGCATGACTTCATCCCACCCATTTCATCCCTACTTTGCAAGATTGACCACGACGATTCGAACTGTATCTCCGGGTGCAGCTGCTGATGCCAATCAATCAATTGGTGGAAAGCCTGTTGTAATTCGATCCTTTCCCAACTTGAAGTGAAGGAACGTCACCCATGTTAAAATTTAGTGGGGGAGAGACGGGACAAGGTATGGACAAGCCACACGACACATCATGACAAGATAAGCAATATTTTACTCTATTATTTCATAATTTTTTATGATAAATAAAATTTTATGAAAATATCAAAATATGGTCAACGTGGGTTCCTAGTACGAATAACTTGTCAATGTCACCAAGTGGACGGGATGCCACGAGTTTGAGACCCATGAATACATGTTTGCTAGCTGTAGTCTTTGGTGGTCAATGCAAGTTAGCGTTCTCTCTCGATTATTCAATTCTAGACGAGAGGGTGTTGTGTGTTCTTCTCGGAACACAAATTCGCGTGTTTCAGTGTGTACAGAGGAATATCTTGGGATCCACAATAATTCATATGTCAATGTTGCTCATAATGACTTTATAATAAAATAACATATAAAAAAAACGTAGATATGCTTTTGACGGAAATGTTCTCCCATAAGATAGATATATGTTGGACGAAAATGTCCTCCCGCTCCCCATATATAGATTTGCACGTTCCACTTTGTTTTTAGCTTGTGATACAACACATGGCCGCCTTCTCGTTCCTGCCTTGTGTTAGAAATTTTTTCCTGGTTCGTTCCTACCTCGTGGAGATTACTATAAATCGAACGACTGGTTCAATCATTGGTGGGCGTCAAAGGGGGATTTGTCGGCCATCTCTTTTTACAGTTTTCTCTTATTCTTCATTTTCGTTAGGCAATATAGAAAAAAACAATGACGCACAAACATTTCAACAAGTGGCATTAAAGCGTGGTGAGTACCTTTCCATGTCATCATGCTATTGTTGAAGAATGTATGTCATCGTGAGTGTCATTAAGACGTTTTGTTATTGCAAGTAGATTTTATCATTTTGATGGTTGGAAACTTGAAGATATTTGTAAGGCGGTAGGATCTCCTGACAAGAATGCTTGGTTACATATGTGAGCAAGGGCCTCTACCCCATCCTGTATCGTTCATTCATTCAGTATATGCAATGTAACCAAATCACGGTTGTAGTAACATGTATATCGATTTGTGAGATATTGTTTTGTTTGTTAATATCGATCTGTAATATATTATGCTGAATTGTCGTATATCGATTTGTAAGATATTATGTGTTTTCTAGTGTCGATTTATGAGATATTGTTTTGTTTGTTGATATCGATTTGTAATATATTATGCTGAATTGTCGTATAGCAATTTGTAAGATATTGTGTTTTCTAGTGTCAATTTGTGAAATATTGTTTTGTTTGTAAATATCGATTTTAATATATTATGTTGAATTGTCATATATCGATTTATAAGATATTATGTATTTTCTAGTGTCAATTTATGAGATATTAATTTGTTTGTTAATATTGATTTGTAATATATTATGCTGAATTGCCGTATATCGATTTGTAAGATATTATGTGTTTTTTATTATCGATTTGTGAGATATTATTTTGTTTGTTAATATCGATTTGTAATATATTATGGTGAATTGTCGTATATCGATTTGTAAGATATTATGTGTTTTCTAGTGTCAATTTGTAAGATATTATTTTGTTTGTTAATTTCGATTTGTAATATATTATGTTGATTGTCGTATATCGATTTGTAAGATATTATGTATTTTCTAGTGTCGATTTGTGAGATATTGTTTTGTTTGTTACTATCGATTTGTAATATATTATGTTGAATTGTCGTATATCGATTTATAAGATATTGTGTGTTTTCTAATGTCAATTTGTGAGATATTGTTTTGTTTGTTAATATCGATTTGTAATATATTATGCTGAATTGTCATATATCGATTTGTAAGATATTATGTATTTTCTAGTATCGATTTATGAGATATTGTTTTGTTTGTTAATATCGATTTGTAATATATTATGTTGAATTGCCATATATCGATTTGTAAGATATTATGTGTTTTCTATTGTCAAATTGTGAGATATTGTTTTATTTGTTAATATCGATTTGTAATATATCATGTTGATTGTCGTATATCGATTTGTAAGATATTATGTGTTTTCTATTGTCAAATTGTGAGATATTGTTTTATTTGTTAATATCGATTTGTAATATATCATGTTGATTGTCGTATATCGATTTGTAAGATATTATGTATTTTCTAGTGTCGATTTGTGAGATATTGTTTTGTTTGTTAATATCGAGTTGTAATATATTATGCTAAATTACCGTATATCGATTTATAAGATAGTATGTGTTTTCTATTGTCGATTTGTGAGATATTGTTTTGTTTGTTAATATCGATTTGTAATATATTATATTGAATTGCCGTATATCGATTTATAAAATATTATGTGTTTTCTAGTGTCGATTTGTGAGATATTATTTTGTTTGTTACTATCGATTTGTAATATTTTATGTTGAATTGTCGTATATTGATTTGTAAGATATTATGTGTTTTCTAGTATCAATTTGTGAGATATTATTTTGTTTGTCAATATCGATTTGTAATATATTATGTTGAATTATCGTATATCGATTTGTAAGATATTATGTGTTTTCTAGTGCCAATTTGTGAGATATTGTTTTGTTTGTTACTATTGATTTGTAATATATTTTGTTGAATTGTCGTATATCGATTTGTAAGATATTATGCTGAATTATCGTATACCAATTTATAATATATTATGCTGAATTGTCATATATCGATTTATAAGATATTATGTGTTTTCTAGTATCGATTTGTGAGATATGGTTTTGTTTGTTAATATCGATTTGTAAGCTATTATGTTAAATCTTTGATACTGTATACACTAATTGTATTTGAATGGACTAAGAAGAAGATTATACAGGTCTTGAATTGCAACATTGAAGGACGTATGCAATATGGGAATATGCACAAATACCATATTGTATAGGAGGGCGAAAAGCATCCAAAAAGGCAAGAAGCACATGTTACATACAATGTTGACAACGAAACGGTTGAATGTACGTGCAAAATATTTGAATTCAAATGTATTTTATGTCGTCATGCATTAAAGGCACTTAATCAATAGAAGATACAAGAAATACCTGAGTCATATATAATGCGAAGATGGACGAGACAAGCAAAGATTGAATTGCTGGATACAAATAATGTCAGTCCATCTAGTGTTGATGAGAAGTGCCACATAGCCGCCCATTACCAACAACTATATAGGTCACTTATGCATGTTGTAGATTTGGCATCGAAAAGCAAAGAAGCTTATGTATGTATGAGAAAAGTGTCAAGGGAATTACTTGAAAAAGTATAGTTAATTCACCATGAGTCCATTGTAGCTTGTGAAGACCAATATAAGAGAACGGGATCGAACTGCATAGGTGAAAATCATGCTTCTCTTGACCCTTGTGAGAAGTTGCGCTGAAGCGTAAACATCATCTTCGATAAGTCAAGATTAAACATTGTAGATTATGATAGAAATATTCACCTAGCAAAGGGTATCAAAAGGAAACCCGCCTCTGATCGTAGTCATCGGAGGACAAATGGTGCACTAGAATTGGTTGACAAGAAAATGTCTAAGAAACAACCAACCCCTAAGCAATCAAACCCTTCACATGAACATGTATGTAATACAGTATATTGCTTCATATGTAAATTGTATTACGTGCAACCTATCAATATCTAACTTGTGTAATTTTCAACATGCAACAATACAATACAGACGTGCACTACAATGTTGGAACCTGCAATCCACCCGACCTATTTGAGTGAAACGATGACATGAGTTTCACAAGTCTTTTGGTATGTAACAATTTTAGGAGGATGCTTGCATTTCTTGTTGAACTTAATGTAGTGTCTGATATTGTTCTATTTCATGACAGACTCAGTTCAATTTAAAAGTGAGCAACGCAACACAGGAATCACGTGTGGATTCTTCAGCTACAAAATAATTGTAGCATTTAACTTTCATATCTTACAAATCGTTGTAATGTTTAGTATTCTATAATTTTTTTTTGTAGTTCTATAATTCTTTGTTGTAAATCGATGATCCTTTGTTGTAATTCTATAATTCTTTATTGTAAATCGATAATTCTTTGTTGTAATTCTAGAATTCTTTGTTGTAAATCGATAATTCTTTGTTGTAATGTTATAATTCTTTGTTGTAATTCTATAATAGAAATCATACTACAAATATCATAAAAATCGACACTAGAAAACACATAATATCTTATAAATCGATATATAGCAATTGAGCATAATATATTATAAATCGATACATAAATTCAATATAATAGCTTACAAATCGATATTAACAAACAAAACCATATCAAACAAAACCATATCTCACAAATCGATACTCGAAAATACATAATATCTTACAAATTGATATACGACAATTCAACAAAATATATTATAAATCGGTATACGATAATTCAGCATAATATCCTACAAATCGATATACGGGTGCACTGAAATTAGTTTGTAAGAAAATGTCTAAGAAACAACCAACACCTAAGCAACCAAGCCCTTCGCATGAACATGTATGTAATACAATATATTGCTTCTCATGTAAACGACAATGACAATGCATGTAAAGTATAGTGAATTAAAACGTGGTCTGCTCAATGCATTTTTTCATTTACATGGTTTTTAGTTTGTAGTAGTCAACATTTTCTATCTTTTGCTTTAGTTAATGTTCAGTTTGAGCCAGAGGGAAGATGATGATTTTGAATACAAAGTGCCATTGACGCAATCGCGTGTAAGAATTGAGGAACCTCCATCTTCTCCACCCTCTATTTCGCTATTGTCTTATCGCGACACACCAATATCATCGAAGAAACCCATGCTAGAGGAGCCAACCCCACCAAGAAGGTGGTTGCAGTTGAAATTAGAGCCACCATCTTCCCCACTTCAGTCTTATCCTCAAAGATTGGCGTACCATGAAGCCTCGTTGTCAAGGAGACTCGTGTTGTAGGAGCCTCCAAGAAGGCGGTCTGTGAGATTGCAAGAGCTCTCACGTTCACCATCAGCATCTCTTTTGTGCTTGCCATATCAATAATTTTTTTTTGTAAATCAATAATTCTTTGTTGTAATTCCATAATTCTTTGTTGTAAATCGATAATTCTTTGTTGTAATGTTATAATTCTTTGTTGTAATTCTATAATAGAAATAATACTACAAATATTATAAAAAATCGATACTAGAAAACACATAATATCTTACAAATCAATATACAACAATTGAGCAAAATATATTACAAATCAATGCAAAAATTCAACGTAATAGCTTACAAACTGATATTAACAAACAAAACCATATCTCATAAATCGATACTAGAAAACACACATTATCTTACAGATCGATATACGACAATTCAACATAATATATTAAAAATCGATATTAAGCAATTCAGCATAATATCTTACAAATTGATATACAACAATTCAGCATAATATATTACAAATCGATATTAACAACCAAACCAATATCTCACAAATCGAATCTAGAAAACACTTATCATCTTACAAATGGATATACGACAATTCAGCATAATATATTACAAATTGGTATACGTCAATTCAGCATAATATCCTACAAATCGATATACGACAATTCAGCAAAATATATTGCAAATCTATATTAACGAACAAAATAATATCTCATAAAACAATACTAAAAAATACATAATATCTTACAAATCGATATACGACAATTCAACATAATATATTACAAATCGATATTAAGCAATTCAGCATAATATCTTACAAATTGATATACGGCAATTCAACATAATATATTACAAACCGATATTAACAACCAAAACAATATCTCATAAATCGATACTGGAAAACACATAATATCTTACAAATTGATATACAACAATTCAACATAATATATTACAAATCGATATTAAGCAATTCAGCATAATATCTTATAAATCAATATACAACAATTTAGTATAATATATTACAAATCGATATTAACAACCAAAATAATATCTCACAAATCGACACTAGAAAACACATAATATCTTACAAATCAATATACGGCAATTCCACATAATATATTACAAATCGATAATAATAAACAAAATAATATCTTACAAGTCGACACTAGAAAACACATAATATCTTATAAATCGATATACGATAATTCAACATAATATATTACAAATCGATAGTAACAAACAAAACAATATCTCACAACAATTGATATAATATCCTATAAATTATAAGATATATCAATTTGCAAGATATTTGTATTATGATTTTGAAACATGTGCTTGCGGAATTTACATTATTGTGATTTGAGTGCTTGAGGTGGCGATTTGCGTATTCAATACACGTATGCCGGGTTCATAATTTTGGTTTGTGGATCAATGTGAATTTTGTACACAGTCTTACAGAATTTGTATACATAGTCTACAAAATCTGTTACAAATGTCTGTACAAAAAAAATGGAAATTGAAAGTTGAACAAAAAATTGCTCTCTCTCTCTCTTAGGAGTAGAACGTAACCCTCTTCACGTTATCCTTGAGAACATATAGATGTTTAAAAGGACTTCACTTTACTCCTGGGAACCTCACGTCCTTCGTTGCTTTCTGGGTAATCTTGAAGTCTGGATTTTGGTATCTTCCTCAATTAGAAAATTCTTCAATTTTTTGCATACTTTTGTGTGGAATCCAGGTATATCATCCTGAAAAAAAAAAACCCGAAAGTCAAACCAATATAAAAATGTAGTCACAAATAATTTAGGATAATAAAATATGTTTAAGTGTACAACATACAACGGTGAATTCTGGTGCTCGTCCATAGTATATTGCTTCAATATACTTCATTACAAAGATGCCACAATCAACGCCATTATTTTGTAAAGGAGCATCCTCTGCGACGTTAAGCCGCTACGAGCCAATGTCGACACCCAACATGTCTCTGAAAAATCCAACCTGTGGTTTATGCAAAAGCAAGTAAATTTCGGGCCCCGGTACAAAATACAATAATCTTAAAGATAGAAACTTACCAAATGCATAATGTCAAGGTCTACACTAATGTTATAGTCCAAGGAGTTATATAACTGTATTTTTTGTTCTCATACATCCAACACATATAAGACCCAATGCTTTTCTGATTGCCACAATGTAGGAATCAATATCTGCAAATCGATTATAAAATATCTTAAAAAATAGATATGAAAATGCGTACTGAAACCATAAAAATCGATGTTAAGAAACAACAAATAAATCGATATTAAGAATCAAACTAATATCTTAAATCGATATTAGGAATCAGCATAAAAATCGATATTAAGAATCAGAACAACATCTTAAATCGATATGAAAATTCCTATTGATAGCTTAAAAATAGATATTAAGAATCAGCATAGAAATCAATATTAAGAATCGAAACAATATCTTAAATCGATATTAAGAATCAGCATAAAAATCAATATTAAGATTCAAAGCAATATCTTAAATCGATTTAGAAATTCGTATTGATATCTTAAAAATCGATATTAAGAATCAAAACAATATCCTAAATCGATATAAGAATCAAAACAACATCTTAAATCGATATGGAAATTTGTATTGATATCTTAAAAATTGATATTTAAAATCAAAACAATATCTTAAATCGATATTAAGAATCAAAACAATATCTTAAATTGATATTAAGAATCAGCATATAAATCAATATTAAGAATCAGAATAATTTCTTAAATCGATATTAAGAATCAAAACAATATCTTAAATCGATATAGCATTTCCTATTGATATCTTAAAAACCGTTGTAATGTTTAGTCGATTTGCCTTTGTTACGAAAATATTATCATAGTATAACACAAATCGATGATCAAATATCATACAAATCGATATGGAAATTCATATTGATAGCTTATATATCGATATACAAAATCAACATATTAATCGAGGGTGTATGTAGAGGGTTTAGTGTTTAGGTTTTAAGGTTAGGGTTTAGGGTTTAGGGTTTAGTAATATATTATGGGTTTAAGGTTTAACGCTAGGGTTTAATATGATATTAAGGGTTTATGGTTTAGGGTTAAGGTTTAGTAAGATATTAAGGGTTTAGTTTTTAAGTTATAGGATTAAATATATTATGCGATATGTGTACCGATTTAAAAAATATTTACTGCTTTCTAGTGTCGATTTGTTAGATATTTGTAGTATGTAATTGAAACATGTGTGTGAGGAATTTATATTGTAGATACATGAGGTAGCCATTTGTGTGTTCAAATCATTGCTCATTTAGCGATTTCTATAGAAATCGCTTCAAAGCGTCGTATCTGTAATTAAATAGTTGTCACGTGAATCGTTATCGTCAACAAGTATAAATCGCAATTGCATCAAACATATAAATTATTCATGCTTTTAACATATAAATTGCTGCTTCAAACGTATAAATCGATGTAGAAATCACACCCTTCAGAAGTATATATCGTTGTAACGTTTGGGCTTCAATAGTAAACAACGTTGTACGATTTAGCAAACTTGATTACAAATCTTGGTAACTTTATAAATCATAAATCGCTACTACATTAAATGTATAAATCATTGCTGCTTTAAATGTGTAAATCATAAATCATAACTCATAAATCGCCACAACGATTTGCCTTTGTTACGAAAATATGTGTCATTCATTTATAAATGAAACATATACGATAAGTCATTTATTTTATTGGCACAATAAATAACAACTCGATGCATAGTATAGTGCGATGCAACTGACGATCATGACAGATAACATGAAGAATGATGTGCATATAGATTTAATTTTGCATGGTCGGCAGGAAGAAATCCTTTTGCCTCATAAGTGCGCGTAGTTTTTATTATCCTCCTCCTTCTTCCTTTGCTCTTCCTTCTCTTCGTCATCCTTCTTCTTCATCTTTAGTTCTTCTTCATCTTTCTTCGTTTGCTTTTCATCTTCAATATCTGATGGATCAAGCTTCGTATAATAAATATCCAACAATTTATTCCTGTCTTTTTCATTCTCAATGTTCATTATATTTTGGTACTTTACATAACTCGCATATATATCAGATTGGTGGATGATTTCTCCAAGAGTCATCCCCTCCAACGGCGAAGGCTTTCTTGACTTAGGAATTATAGTCATTGCTAACCTGCACATCACATAAATTTAACCGCATCAGTGTATGTTACAACCGCCTCCCCAAGTATATATTATTATAAGTTATCGCATTCGTTACACAATCACCAACATTACAAGTCATCGTAATATTTGGCATCATAAGTAAAATCGTAGTACAATTTAGCAAAATTAAGTATAAAGCGAGGTAACTTCATAATTACACATCGCTACTGCATCAAACATATAAATCATTGCTGCTTCAAACATATAAATCGTTGTATAAATCACACTCTTCATAAGTACATATCATTGTAACGTTTTGGCTTTATAAGTAAACATCGTAGTATGATTTAACAAACTTAAGTACAAACTGTGGTAACTTCATAAATCATAAATACACATGACTATTGCTTCAAACGTATAAATCGTTGCTACATCGAACGTACAAATCGCTCCTTCAAACATACAAATCATTGTAGAAATCGAACTCTTCATAAGTACATATCGTTGTAAATCATAAATCGCTATTGCATTAAATGTATAAATTGTTGTTGCTTTAAATGTATAAATCATGAATCATAAATTGGCTAAATCACTACTGCTTGAAACGTATAAATCGTTGTTGCATCGAGCAAATCACTATTACATTAAATGTATAAATTATTGTTAAATTCAAACTTACAAATCATTGTAGAAATTTAGCCTTCATAAGTACATATCGTTGTAATGTTTGGCCTTCATAAGAACAAATCGTGCTAACTATTTTTCGATGCCCAGAAGGTGGATAGGTACAAGTCGATTTGTTTTAGTATGAAAATATGTGTTATTTAGCAAGAATAGTATAACCAATTGTAAGATTTAACATTCAGATTTACATAACGAAAATTGATTTGTTTACATAACGAAACCTTACACAAAACTCACCAAAAGGATACAAGTTTTCCTAATCCGATAGTGGAGGAGAAACACCTAGAAAGTAGATGCAGTCGATGGTGGCAACTGTGCTTTAATGACAATAGACGACAAAAAGGGGTGCTCTGACGGTAGTAGATGACGAAAAAAAGAGCTCCAACGATAGCAGGCGAGGATAAAGGGTGATTCCACGACAACAGACGATGTCAAAGGCTGCGTCGTCAAAGAGAGCTCTTGTTATAGTAGATGGTGCATCGTCGAAGGGTGAGACAGAATGTTTAGGGTGACATATTGCGAGGAGCTCCTATTAAAGCAGAGGAGTTTACTCCGTAGGGCAAAAACAATGATGATTTTAACCCTTTCTCTCTTATACTGGGAGGATATTTTTGTCCTTTACATGAAATATCGTTTCATGACACTCATGGCGGTAAAGAATACTTAAGTCTTTGCAACCACACCAAAATCCAATGCTAAGTGATGTTGACACACACGGGGAAATGAGCCCCACGTGCTTACATAAGTGGCACTCATTCAGACCTGAGAACACGCACCTGCGTATTTCGGGGGGGAACATATAACCTGCTTTGATTCTGGACAATCAGAAATATAAAAAATGTTATTTTATGAATTAAAAAAATTTAAAAAATGTGTCCTTGTGTCTTAGTTTTTTTTTTTTAATTGTCCTCTTCCTTTTCCTTGTGTCATAGAATTTTGCATGTAAAAAGAAATTATTGGTTTTCAGTGAGGTCCAGTTCCAGGTCTCACTTTTGCCATGGTCCCTGATCTCATAGATTCCATTCTTATAATTTTGATTGTTGAACACCATAACGTGTGGCCCTCAAGCAACAGAGTTTTATTTGTTTTCCCAACTGTATTTTCACCCTGTAACCTTACACTTGTTTTCCCACAAATTTGATTATTCAGACCCTAAATTCTAAAAACTCTCTTCAGGTCGTGGAAAAAAGGGTCTATTTTGATATGAAAATAGATTTGTTTTTTCCAAAGATACGTGGACATGAGAATGAGCGATTCCGGTTTGACTTGCAAGTTCAATTTAAAAAAAAAGGACACGAGGAGACGAAAATTGTAATCATTAAAACTAATTTTCTGATTTCTTAATATTAAAAAAACATTTATACTGAAATAAAATTTAAAAGCATTAAAAATGTTAAAATAATTGCCATGTTCCCTGTCAGAGATGTCCACCCACCACAATGCCGTGTCCCAGTGACAGCTTTTTTACTATGGGCACTGAAATGAATGTGCTCGCGGGAAAGAGATAGTGAGACCCATGTTTTTCATAAAACTCATTTTCATATGAAAAAGGATCGCCACTTCCCTACGGGGCACCGTGTTTCGCACGAAATATGGTTCCCACTGGTGCTCGTGTAACAAATATGGCGTTCAGATATATAGAATTAGGCGGATCAAATTTCTGCTAAATCCCATTAATTTCAACTTTCAGCCACAGAGCAATATATAGTCGAATCATTGCAATCAAAATATTCAGTTTAATTAAAGCTCCATTAGAAAATGGGTTTTGTTCAATGTCACAGTAACACACCATTTAGAATGTATGTTATGAATGACATGAGTAGGGATGGCTGTGGATAGGGGGAAAGCCGGTCCGGCCCAGCCCGGCCCGGCCCCGCCCTGCCCTGCCCTGCCCCGCCTGGTTTGGATAAGAGATGGAGGACATGAAATGGGAATAGAGGTTAAAATCAAAACCGGTGCGAGGATAGAGGCAAAAATGAACTTATGCTTTCTCCTGTCCTGTCCTGTCTCCTGATCTCCCTTAGTAAAATGCTAAAATACTTTTTAGGGATGACAATGAACCAAGGAAAAATAGGGTCCTGCCTCACTCCATTTGGACCAGGATGGAGGACATGAAACTGGGATAGAGGCAGGGATAAAAGGCAGAATTTTGAGATGAAGTGGGAGTGAAGACCTTGTCCCCCTCCCCACTGCCATCCCTAGACATGAAAGAGGTATGCTATGATACAATTACGGCAGTCACAGTGATTCATGGAGTCGAGGATGCGGGATTCGGATTCAGTTAAAAAACTTTGGATTTTTTTTTCAAAAGCAGGACACGAGAACATGGATTTTTTTTAATTTTGAATAAATAAAAATTATTTTTTGAATATTGTAACATTAAAATTAGTTTTGTATTCAAATAAAATTTAAATATAATAAAATATTATTTAAATATATTAAAATAATGCAGTATGTGTAGTGTGTTCTCATGTCACTAGAGACACGCAGCCAAAATGTCATGTCCAGGTGACATATTTAACACCTATCATCATTATTTAATATTTTCAGTAGATTTTAGATAATTTTTATTAACATTTTATAAAAAAAAATATTATGTTTTTATTGATTAAAAATTTAAAAAATTCATCTTATTTTTCAAAAAGAGTCCTGGTCGTTTCTTTGTAGCATAGATCCCTGATGATTGCAGAGGCACTTGTGAAGTAAAGTGAAAACTATCCCATCAAAATCTCCTCGAAACTTTTGTTTTTTGTTTTAATACTTCAAATATACTCCTAATTTGTGTAATTGACAGCATGGAATCTGTTGACTTGATTTCAATATGAATCCACTTATCATTGCTCACCTGATTATGTTTTATTCAATGAGATCATTTTGTTTAGCTGTACCAGAATTGAACCATGTTTATCTCCACACTTGAGATTTAAGATGCGTATCATTAATTTGATAAAATCATTGTTTTGATTTGAAAAATAAAATGGTGTTGAAATAGGAAGCTCCCGTTTGCCACTAAGAAAGATATAAACTCTTGTAATTTTCTTTTTTCTTTTTTTTAACTTGTTCTTTCCATACTTCCCTTTCCTAAGGGCCCGTTTACATGTCACGGAAAAAGGGGCTTTCTACATAAATGCATAGGCGTCAGTGCTATTTTTGCGGGCCTCACAATACAACACAAACATGGGAGCTACTTTTCTTGTGAAAGAACTCTCATTTTACATGCTGGACCTCCCTTTCCACAGATTCAGTTCCCGTAAGTAGGTTATCCGATTCGTTTAGAGCAGAAGAAGCGGTGACAAGCAAACGCGCCCTAATGGCTTTGCTCATCTGATAAGACTGTCACCATGTTTAGAGGATGTCAAGGGTTCGAAACTCAAAAGAAGCGCCCTTTGCCACAAGGTTGAAGCTGAGTGTACTTTCCCCTAGGTCAATAAAGGTTTTACCAATGGAAAATATGTCAATGTATGATTAGTGATGGAAGGTTTTTTTCTAAAAAAAGAATAGTGATGGAAGTTTTTTTTTAAACTAAAAAAAAGAATTTTGTTTATTATTACAAAGACCCTGACCTTGCACATACGGTAGAAGTAGCCTAATTTGCTTTGATATAAAAAACATCTCTAAGCGTCACCATGTCATCTCTGTCTCGGATGCTTTATTTTGAACACTTTTTGTTGAACAAAGTTAAATAGACTTTCACGGTTGCCCTAAAAGGCTAAGATACGAGTACAGCATCGTCGTCTGCCCTATAATACCGAGCAATAAACAGTCCTCTCACCACTTTGTCCCCTCAGTCTCTGATTGCGGCCCTTCTGCTCTCAGCACAAGCGAGAGCCAAAAACAAAGAAATACATAGGGGAGACTGTTTCTTTGTCCACTACCTTGTTAATTAGAGCAAAACCGTTCACCATGAATCCCTTCTTTTAGTAGCAAAGTACAAGCTCTCTCTCTCTCTCTCTTTCTCTCGTGTTTTTCGGTTTAGGGCAATAGTTACCATACCCATCTCCAAAAATCACTACCACTGTCTCCTGCTAGCAAAGTGCAAGTTCTGATGCTTCTGTTTTCGTTTTAGTGCAATACCCATCTTCAAAAACCACCAAAAATCCCTTCTCTACTAGCAGAATAGGAATCCGTTCTCTTCCATTTTCGTTTTAGTGCAATACACATCGTCAAAAACCACCAAAAATCCCTTCTCTACCAGCAGAATAGGATTCCGTTCTCTACCAGCAGAATAGGATTCCGTTCTCTTCCATTTTCGTTATAGAGCAATACCCATCTTCACAATCCACCACAAATACCCCCTTTAATTGTAAAATTCGACCTTTCGTGCGTCTATCCTCATTTTGTGATTGTAGAGTCCAAGTTGGTGCCATTCTGTTTTCATTTTGGAGCAGTACCCATCTTCAAAACCCACTATAGTCACTTCTCCAATCGAGAACATGTTTTTCCATTGGTTTTAGATCAATACACATCTCGAAAACTTGCCTTGAATCTCTTCCATATCAAGATATAGAATGCCCTCAAAGGAAATGGCATTGCGTTGCCAAAAGGGCGACAAAGGAAGCTCTTCTATCGATGATGCCAACGCTAGCAATGTTTGTTTTAAAGAAGAGAAAGCAGAGAGTTCGGTTCTCGAATCCAGCTGCGAGCTTAGTGATTCCATTATCGGCATCGATAAAACCAGTGCCGACTACTACTTCGATTCGTACTCTCATTTCGGTACGCATTGCCATGATTTTGTTCTTGTGTTTCGTTTCTGTTATGTATTGTCATATGGGGATGCATATTCGTTTTAGTTTTTCCTCTTTGCTGGTGCGGTTCGAATGCTAATTGGTGTCTTATTTGTTTTCCTTCATTGCTTCCCGAGTTGCAGTAAAAATGAGCTTTTCTTCCTTTTTTCGATTAATGTTTTTTGTTGAATATGATCTTTTGTTTGTTTTGATCTGGGTATTCACATGGTTCTAATACTTCTCTTTCTGGGACATGGTCTGAGTCTTTGTTATTTGACGGAAGTGGTAGGGTTTTATTTGGACGATTTGAAGTTTTGAACTTTTCCTGTTACTTTAGGGAGCTTTGAAATTATTTATCTGTTGTGTTTTTTGACCGAAATATCGATTCCTAGGTCATGTTCTCTCTCTCTGTTGTTCTTTTAGCTCCAGGGTTTGAAACTAATATATATATTTTTCTGTTATTTTTCTGCAGGTATACATGAAGTAAGTATAAATATGTCTGGTAAGATGGGTAGGCATAATGAACATGAGCATCCTGAAATGTTTCATGATGTTGCACTAGTTAAGCAACTTCTGGTCGTTGTATTCAAAATTATCACCACCAAATTTCAGTTAGTTGATCCCTAACTGGCTTTATGCTGCTATAGTCATGCCTTCAAACCAAGCAAACTTCTTTGTGGTTGGAAGCCACTATGAGTACATGAATGTTATCTTAGTGTTCTGTCAGGTTCACAATCGCCTGTAGACTTATTTGATAGTATATACCAACAGTTAGCTTTGTGTGTGTGTGTGTACGTACACCTTTGCCTGTATGCATGTGGGTCCTAGTCAGTTGTGTTCAAAACTACTACCACCAAATTTTGTTTAGCTGATCCCTAAGCAGCTTTATGCTGCTATATTCATGCCTTGAGACCGAGACACTTCTTTGTGGTTGGGATGGCACTATGAGTACATGAATGCTATCTTAGTGTTCTGCTGTTCTATCAGGTTCACAATCGCCTGTGGACTTATTTGGTGGGTGCGTGGGTGCTTGCATGATGCCTGTACACGAGGGTGCATGCATGTGTGTGTAAGCAACTAATTATATTAATTATATTAACAAGTAGATAAAATATGGATGTTTTGGATGAAAGGTTATCTGGTTTCTTGTTCTTATTGCAGGAAATGTTGAAAGATTCTGTCAGAACTAAAACATATCAAAATGTTATCTACCAGAATTCTTTTCTCTTTAAAGACAAAGTTGTTCTTGATGTTGGAGCAGGGACTGGAATTTTGTCTCTATTTTGTGCTAAAGCAGGTGCCAAACATGTTTATGCGGTGCGTGATACCCCTTTTTTTTGTTTTCATTTATATTACATTTGTCAATATCTTGTTAAAAATTGATGAAATTTTTTAGTAGCTACTTGGTAGAAGTTAAGTACACATATAAGCATTTGCTTTCCCCTCTTCTCGATTACGGGAAAAAACTTCTTCAAATAGAAAAATGCAAATATCTCTTCTTTAACTGGATAGTGGGTCACATAGTTACATTTAGATCCATTCGTCCTTTGATACTTTGTGGTGTATCGTGAGTGTTTGCATTGGTCTTCTTTCGTCTTGGCTTGTTAGAATTTGGCTCAAAACTATCCCTATGTATTCCTTTTATTTTTTTTCCTAACTTTTGTGGGTAATGGGTTCTCTACAATAGTTTAGTCCCACATTGAAGGTTTTTGAGAAAACTCTTGTTCTTTAAGGAAAAGGCCCTCAAGGGCATTCGATCTTGGGCTTGTGCATCACTTGGACCTTGGATCTTGATCTAACTTTGGACTTGGATTTGGACTTTGGACCTTGGGGTTTGGTCTTTGACTTATCTTTTTAGTACTTGGGACAGATTTAATCTCCAAGTCTAAAACCGACCTTTGACCAAACCTTAAAACTGTCATTGTCTTTGCATTAAATCTATTCAGATCTTTATGGATCCGTTTGAACCTTGGCCAACAGTTTTGCATGGGCATTAAAGGTTCGAAACGGCCCATAGCTGCCCCTTATCATTGGCTTGTTTGACCTTGACTTGGTCAAGGTCGGATTTGACTTTGCTAGGGTCGTTTATGTCCTGTTTTGGTGGCTTCTTTTCATAACAGTTTGAGCCTTTATGGCTGGCTGTTTTGGCTAGCCATAACCCATTATTTATGGCCGTTTATAGACTTTATGGGTGGCCTTGGGCTGGGCCTATATAAACCCCAACCCTCTCTCCCATTTTAATCATCCCATTCTTTCCTGTCCTCTCTTTTCTCATGAGTTATCTCTATTAAGTGTCGTGAAATAGGCTGGACTAGTTTGGGCCTGATCCAGACCCAAACTGTGTTTTGCGTGTTTGTCGTGCTTGCTGTGTCATTCTTGTAATATTGTGTTTGCTGTAGGACAGTTGTATCAATAACCAAATTGTTTTGTAACCTATGTATAAATATCAAGAATCAGGTCACGTATGATTAAGAAAAACATGAACCTTTTGCAACTCAAAATGCCCTATCGTCTTCTTCTTCTTCTACCTTCTTTTCTTCTCTTTTTGCTCCTATTGCAGATCGGGTCTGCTGGAAACTCAAGATCTAACATGGTATCAGAGCATGGTTGGATCTAGGGCTTGGTATTGTTTTTAAAAGGTATGAACAAAGAGATTAATGTCTGCTTTTAATTAGGAAATATTCTTCCTTCATCGTTTCTTGGTTTTTTCTTCTCTTTTGAAATCTGTGTTGTCGTATTATCTTCTTAAATACTATTTCTTCTTCTCATCTCCACCTTTTCTTGAAGTGCTGTCGTGTTCTCATCTGAAACACACCATTTTTCTTAAAAAGTCTGTTCACGTGTCTCTAAGATCTATTGTATACACATCTTGAAACATGAGTTTCTTGAATCGTCATCGTATCCCAAGAAAAACTTGTGATCCTTCGTCTTAGAATCACAATTTCTTTAATTCTGTTTTCTTATTCTCTCATCTAAAAACTGATTCTTGATAAGTCTAAAAACACAAATTTATCGTGATCTCCGTATAACGATCTTTTCTTAAAGGCCTATTAATGCTAATCGAACGCGACATATTCAAGTGACCTGGTTCATGAACATTAGAGTGATATCTTAAATATTCACGTGATCTGATCTCTGTTAAAAAAAAGGACCGCAGATTAATTGCAATTGCAGATCCGAATTCGGTTGTAACAGGTTCACTTGCTTCTTTCTTCGAGTATTTTCCACTTCATATTTAGGTATCCCATAATCATGTATTCTTCTTCAACTCAGTCCGGTCTGTCATCAAACTTTCTTAGCCAGCTTGCCTCTGAGAAATTAAATAATTCAAATTTCTTGACTTGGAAGAGACAAATAGTTCATTTTATCAAGAGCCAAGATCTCTTTGGTCATCTGGATGGATCAATTCCAGCCCCACCAGAGTTCATCGCAAAGGAATAAACATGCGCACAAGGAGCTGCATCTACTAAACTTGTTCGAAACCTGGATTATGTCTCTTGGATGAAGAAAGACCAGGCATTAATCACATATATCACATCTACCTTGTCTCAGGAAGTGCTAGTTGTTATTCCCGATGACTGCATTGCGATGAAATTGTGGAACAAATTGATGCAGACATATTCTCAGATATCTGAAGCCAGAGTTCTGTTTCTCAAGCGTGAATTCCAGCTTCGCAAAAAGGGCAGCCTACCCATCATCATGGAATATTTGAACAAGGTAAAGACCATTACAGATCAACTTGCCATTATTGGATGTGAAGTACCCGACAAGGATAAAGTCCAACATACATTGAATGGTTTGGGCCCAGATTATCATGTCTTGGTGGCATCATTGTTGTGCTTACCTATTCTCCCCACATTTGAGGACCTTCGGGCAAAACTTCTATAATATGAAATGTCGTTGAAAGGTATTGCTGAAGATTCTGGCACTCAATTTGATTCACAAGATGTTTTAGCTACTGGGTTCTCTTTTGGTCGTGGTCATGGAGGAAATAGCTTCACAGGAGGAAGAGGTCATGGCAGATTTGCAGGTCCAGGTTTGCTTCCCACACCCAATATGCCGTTCAATTCCAATGCGAGGAACCAAAATCAAAGAGTTGTTCCAACGTGTTACCTGTGCAATAAAAATGGATATATTAAAGCAAATTGCTGGTTTAATCCTCAAAATAAAGGAAAGTTGCAAAACACTGAGAGCAAGAAGGAAGATAATGTTACCAAAACCGATGGGAAGGTGAAACAACTTTTGCTGGCAGCATTGTCTGGGCTGCACTTGAAGCAGAATGATCAAGGATTGTGGTATGTTGACTCAGAAGCAGCTACCCATGTTACGGGGGATGTTGGTAAGCTCTCAAGCACGATTTCTTACTTTGGTAAAAATAGTATTGTCACTTGAGATGGATCTCACCACATTTCTCACATTGGAGATGCAATCATTCCCTTGTCAAAATTATTTCTCAATTTGTCAAATGTTGTTCATGCTCCTAACATAAAAAAAAACATTATTTCTATGTCTAAACTTGTTGATGATGCACATTCTTATGTTGAATTTACTCCCTCTTATGTGCATGTCAAGGATCTTCAAACGAGGGAGACATTCGCTGAAGGAGAGCGACAAGAAAATATGTACATCTTCAAGGAAGATCCATTTGCGCATACAAGTTCCGTCTTGAAGCCACCATTGAAGTCTAAGTCTTTTCAGTCTGAGTTATCTATGTCAGGTCCTGAGTCTGTTTTTAGTCTTTTCAAATGTAATAAGCCAAGTCTTTGGCATGACCGTCTTGGTCATTGCAGTCATTATTTTCTTGAGAAACTTGTTTCAAGAAAATTAATTCCTAAATCAAGTTTAACTCTTGAGGAAAATAATAAAAAGTGCTCCGGTTGTTAAATGCGTAAGAGTTATGTACTTTCTTTTGATTCTACAAATAAAAGAGCTTCAAGACCTTTTGAAATTGTTTATTCAGATGTTTGGGGTCCTGCACCCGTTTGTTCTCTTTCTGGCAGCATATATCATCTTATATTTATTGACAGTTATTCTCGTTATACTTGGATATTCTTTATGAAGTATAAGTCTGAAACTTTTCATATATTTCGCAACTTTCATGCTTTTATTTAAAACCATTTCTCTACCAATATTCTGCATCTTCATTATGATGGAGGTTGTGAGTATAAATCAAAGGATTTCATTGATTTTATCCAAAGTAATGGAATAAAGCGTAGAGTATCTTGCCCGCATACGCTACAACAAAATGAGATTGTTGAGAGAAAGCATATGCATATTGTTGAAACAACCATGAGCATGATGCACGACATTAATCTTCCCATTAGTCTGTGGACAAAAGCATTCCATTCAACAATGTATATTATAAATCGCTTTTCCATGACAGTTTTACAGAATAGTTCACCATATCTTTCTCTTTTCGACATTCAACCTGATTATAATGCTCTGCGTGTTTTTGGATGCACTTGCTATGTTCATATTGATGATTCTCTCAAAAATAAATTTCAACCAAAGGATTCCAAGTGTAGGTTCGTGGGATATGTAGATGCTTACAAAGGGTATTGGTGCTATGATCCTACGACTAGGCGTGTTAAAATTTCTAGGAATGTTGTGTTTGATGAGAATGATTTTGGAGATATATTGTTTAATACCTGTCAAATAATTCTCAGAGAAGAAGTTTATCATCCATGGCCGAATACAGAATTATTTGCAAGTGTTTATGGTGATTGCTCACCTCGGTGTACTCAGGAGACACAGTCGGCCGACCAGTTATTTGCAAGTGTTTATGGTGATTGCTCACCTCAGTGTACTCAGGAGACACAGTCGGCCGACCAGGATGACATCGACTCAGGCCAAGCGTGCTTACCTCAATTCAGTGATCAGGCAGATGGGGCTTCATATGCTGAATAATGTGTAGACTCACAATCTCATCCTATTGATAAATTTAAAGGGAATGTCTACGTGCGAAGAGAAAAAGGCGCTCCTCTTGTTTCTCACATAGAACCAGATACTTATGTGCATGTTGGAAACGTGTGGAGTTCAAATAAAATCAGACATCCTATTGACAGGTGGGTCAGCTACAATAATTTTTCTATGGATCTTCAACTCTTTTTATCTAAGGTTGATAAGCATGATGAACCCGTGGGGTTTCATCGAGCCTGAAATCAAACAAATGGATTGAGGCCATGAATGAAGAAGTGAAAGCACTTCATGAATGTCAGACATGAAAAATTGTTTCCAAACCAACAAAAATGTTGTTGATTCCAAATGGGTTTACAAAATTAAGTACAAATTCGATGGCACCATAGAACAATATAAAGCCATGCTTGTTGCGAAGGGGTTTACACAGGAATATGACCGGGATTATGATGAAACTTTCAGTCCAGTAGTCAAAATGGGAACAATAAGAATTATATTGTCTTTAGCGGACAAGCATAAATGAACATTGAGTCAGTTGGATGTCAAAAACACATTCCTTCATGAAGACTTGAAGGAAGAAGTTTACATGGAGTAGCCTCCTGGATATGCTGAGGGAGACCCAAGCACACTTGTATGCAGGCTAAAAAGAGCCATTTATGGTTTGAAGCATGCCTCATACTCGTGGTTTGAAAGTTTCTCCCTGGAAATACAGAAACATGGGTTCTGACGATCTCTCTTGGACCACTCATTGTTCATCTTTAAGGGCAAAGGTATCACCACCCTGTTGTTGATATATGTTGATGATATCATTGTTACACGGGAACTTAATGAGCCACATTGAAGAAATAAAGAGACTCTTGAGTCAAAAATTTAAGATGAAAGACTTAGGAGATTTGCGATATTTCCTTAGAGTTGAGGTAGACAGGAAGGATGATTGTTTGACATTGACACAACATAAATACACATTGGATTTGTTGAAGAAATTTGGCATGCAAGATTGCAAGCCTTTGCCTACAACAAGTGTCTTACATCAAAAGCTCAACTCCCAGGATGGAGATTTGTACCCAGATCCTACAAGATATCGAAGTGTAGTCGGTATGCTTCAATATCTTACTTTTACTCACCCTGACATTGTTTACTCTGTCAATTAAGTGTCGCAGTTCATGCATGAGCCGCGAACAGGACATATGGATGCAATCAAGAGAGTGTTGCGGTATTTAAAAGGTACGATTGGAGATGGGCTGGTATATAAGAAGAGTTGGAAAAGAGAAGACATGCATGACGTCACGATCTACAGTGATGCGGACTGGGCAAGAGATCTTGATGAAAGGAGGTCGGTTTTCGGGTATTGCATCTTTCTTGGAAAAAACTTAGTATCTTGAAGCAATAGAAAACAAAATGCAATAGCTAGATCAAGTACTGAAGTTGAATACCGATCAATGGCTGCTGCAACTACCAAAGCTACTTGGACAAGGCATTTGTTGAATGAATTGGAGGAAGGGATCTCGAAATCTATCATATTGTGTGACAATCTGAGTGCCATCAAAATATCCTTTAATCCTATTTATCACAGTAAGACAAAATATATTGAGATAGATCGGCACTTCATTCGACAAAATGTTTAAGACAAAGAAATTGAGCCTCACTTCATCTCTACGGAAGACCAGGTGACAAATTTATTTACAAAGGGATTAACAAAAAACAGATTCTGGTTATTGAAGAACAAGTTGTCCATGGTGCACGACCACAAACAACTTGAGGGAGGCTATTAAGTGTCATGAAATAGGCTGGACTAGTTTGGGTCTGATCCAGACCTAAACTGTGTTTTGTGTGTTGGACGTGCTTGCTGTGTCATTCTTGTAATATTGTGTTTGCTGTAGGACAGTTGTGTCAATAACCAAATTGTTTTGTAACCTGTATAAATATCAAGAATCAGGTCATGTATGATTAAGAAAAAATGTGAACCTTTTGCAGCTCAAAATGCCCTATCATCTTCTTCTTCTTCTACCTTCTTTTCTTCTCTTTTCGCTCCTATTGCAGATCGGGTTCGGTGAAAACTCAAGATCTAACAATCTCTCCCTCTCCCACAAGCTGAGCTATGCTCTCTCTCTTCTTTTGGATTTTTTAGTTAAAGTTTGGATCCTTATTTAGGATCCAGGTTCGGCTGTTGTTCGGATCCTTATCCAGGATCCTGATCCAGTTGCTATAGATCCAAATCTAGTTACAGCTTAGATCCAATTTCAGTTGTTATTTGGATCCATATTCAGTTATAGTTCAGATCCTGATCCAACTACTATTCAGATCCAATAGTTATTCAGATCTGATTTCAGTTGTTATTCGGATCCATATCTAGTTACAGTTCGGATCTTGATCCAACTGCTATTTAGATCCATATCCAATTATAGTTCAAATATAGATTGAGTTGCTATTCAGATCTTGATCCAGTTACAGTTCGGATCTTGATCCAGTTGTTATTATGATCCAAATCCAGTTGTTATGCAAATCCTGATCCAGTTGTTATTTGGATTCATATCCAATTACAATTCGAATTCTGATCCAGTTGTTGTTTGGATTCAGATCCTGCTACAGTTTAGAATCCATACCCATACCTAGGATCCATACCCAAATCAAGCCTAGATTTTTTTATCCTAATCAAGAGTCTGTTTAAGGTGGTTCGTGTCGAGGTTATTGGTCTCACTCAGTGCAGGGCGTGGATCGATTTTTTGCGAGTAGGCGAAAGCTCAGTTGTATCCTCAAAGCGTAGTTGCACGGATACCCATTGCACCAAGGACTTGATTCTAAGTGGGGCAACTATCACTCTATGTCATAGGGATTCGGCTAGCAGGGTGCCACACCTGCGTCGATGCGACTCGACGCGGGTGCGGCACCAGGTGCGGTCAACCTAACCCTGGGTGTGTTGACCGCACCCAGGGTCATTTTTGTCCAATTTTTTTATTAAAAAAATTAAATTTTTTTATCAAGGACAAAAAGATCTTGGATCATTAGAGCTTGTTCCACGGATTTCAGGGGAAAGGAGGTTGGAAAGATGAATATAACCAATTAAAACACGAATTATCAATGGAATCGTCTAACTCTTGAGCTAATGAAGCCGAAAACAAGAGAAAATATCAACAAGACATAGGATTTTCCAAGGGAAAAAGGCGATCGGAAGATACAGGTGAGAAAAAAAGAGGAAAGACAGAACACAAACGTGATCGACGAGAAACTTGTATTTCTTGCGATTTCTAAAGGGAAAAAAGGCGAGCGGGGACTCACACTTCTTGATGGTCTCGATATCTGCGCCGCTCCTTCTCGCCACGTTCACCGCCTTCTCGTCCTTCTTGGCCACGGCGTTGGGCGTCTTCTTCCTGATCACAACCGGCTCCCAATCCTGCATCAACGAACCGATTCCAGCCATCTCTTGAGAAAAAGAACCCAAGCCGATGCTTTTGGATGCACGCGATAGAGCGAAAAAAAGAAGCCTAATTCAAGAACAAGGAAGCAACAAACCCTAATCTCCCATCCCTTCTCTCTCTCTCTCTCTCGGTGAAGATATTTTCTGAATTGAGTTTCCTTTTATATAGTGTGAAATTACATACGGACACCCATCGTGTCATTTTTACATAAGAAAAAGCCCATATTTTTTATTATTGCATTCAACGTCCTTGTCAACGGGTCGAGTTTACCCATACCCGAACTAAACCCTATAAGATCCGGGTATGGTGATAAATAATAAGACCCGATTAAGAGTCGAGTTCGACCCAAAGATCCGATTAATACATGAACCTAGGTATAGTTTGTGAAATTTTATATCAGACCCTGACCTGACCTGAGTTTCCATTAAGACCTGCAATTTTTTAATGTAAAAATAATAAAAAAATATGTTTTTACCGAGTATCGTTCGGGTCTGATTCATATAGTTCTTATCGGGTTCAAGTACCCGTTTAAACCCGATACCATAACGGAAAACTGGGTCCAAGTCTGGTTCCACTTGGGTCCAAGTCTGGTTCAAATATTCACCTGGTTGACTTCAGTTTGGATATAAATTTGGTCTGGATGAGAAAGATTTTGGTTAGAAAATGTTTGATTGTAGGGATGTAAACGGTTGGGATCAGGTGTGGCCAATACCATATTCGACTAATTGGATGTTGGCTGAATAGACCTGAATTTAGACTCAAATTTAGATGGTGAAAACCTCATGCAAATCCACTTTTTTACATATAAACAGATTCTGATATTCCTCAAATTCAGGTATTTCTTCGATGCACCCCTCCCCTGCACAAAGAGGGTGCAGGGAGGGGGCTCGACATATATATATATATTTTGCCGCACCCCCGCACCCAAGTTTTTTGAAAGTGCCGCACCCCCGCACCCACCCCCTCACCCGCACCCGCACCCATGTGACATAGCTATCACTTGAAAGATAGCGCGTGTATACGCATGCCTCCGAGCGTACCTAGTTCAAGTTCGGTTGCCTGACCCACTAAGTTAAGGTTAAATTTCCAACATGACTTGCATTATTGACACATCTTATTTTCAACATACTAACAAGCTACGTGGCCTAAGTGGCAAATCTACATAACTTTGGATGTATTTACCATTAGGCCTAGCCTTCATGGAATATCAAGCACAAGGTCCGAAGTGATCAAAATAGAGAAGGTTAACTTCAAATGTGCATAACCTTTGATGCCAACATCAGATGGTAGTGATTCTTGATCAATTGTGGATCCTATTCAGTGAAAACTGAGTACCGAACCCTCATTTTGATGATTAAGGACTGTCTAAATTTCAAAGCTCAATCATTTCAAGGGTCAAATTTCAGGTTTTAAGTTTTTGTGTGCTACTTTGGTAATTTTCAGCTGTTCATTTAGGAAGCTTATTGTTACATAGGAGTTTAGGTAGTTTTTTTAATAATCAAAATCCTGCCTAGGCTACCTAAGCACAAGTCTACCACCTATGGTAACGTTTGGATGATACCCAAAACCAGGTTTCTAACTTGGTTTTCGGTGAAAATCCAATTAACCAAGGTTTTGGCATGTTTGGATGACAAAACCTTGATTTTACGCAGCCAAGTTTCAATGAAAACCTGGCTAAGTGAAAAAACACCCTCCCCCCAGGTTGCAAACCTTTATTGGGGCAGGGTGTTCCTAAACCCCACCCCACCCTTGCCCATCACCCCTTCCTCAAGCCACTTTGAGTCTGATCATTTTTGGCTGGTTGTCGGAAATGTGTGTTCTTTTTTTTTTTAAATGATATTTTGGCCACCCATCAGCCAGGATGGCATCACCCGGTGTTCTTGGTTTATTGGGGAAGGGTGTACCTACCCCCACCCCACCCTTGTCCATCACCCCTTCCTCAACCCACTTTGACTCCGGCTGGAAATGGCCAAAAATGTGTGCATTCTTTTTTTTTTTTTCTGAAATTCTGGCCACCCACCGGCCGGGATGGCATCGCTCAGTGTGGGTGACGCCATCCTGGCTGGTGGGTGGCCGGGAAATGGCCGGGCCAATTTTCATTTTTGTTTTTGTTAGAAAAAAGGCTGGCCAGCCATTTTCCAGCCAGCCACTGGCTGGCTGACCTTATTTTTTGTAAATTTTTTCTTTTTTTTGCTGGAAAATGACTGACCTTAATTTTTGTAATATTTTTTTTGGTTGACCAAAAACCTGAAACCGGTTTTTTTTCACCCAAGGCTGGTTTTTGGCAAGCAAGTTTGCCAAAAACCTGAGTTTTAGGCAAAACCTTTCTTGCTGAAAACCCAGTCTGCACCCTTGTCATCCAAACAGCCCTATGAGCATCTAGATAGGGGAGGGGGCACTAAGGTTAGTATTTTATATTTGTTTTCTTATAGTGTTTAAAACATTATAATTATATTCTGGTTATGTATTTTGAAACATTTAAGTTTTTCATCAATTTTGTTTTTTTCTTAGCTTTAGTTGTTCAACCCCATAAATTGTGTTGAATATGTATTTTCTATTATATTTCATATTTTATTGTGATTTCTTTTCTTCTCTTTGGTTCTGAGTAGGTTGTCTAGTCCTGCCTTGGTACCAACTAGGCCTTTTGGAGGACTGGTGCCTAGGCACTGACTATCTAGGCAGTTTCTTTGCTTAGAAGCAAGGGATTTAGTATTTTTATCATTGGCTAAGTTTCTGATTATATCTAGTAGTTTAGGTCTATAATCAAACATGTCATCGGTTTAATTGCTATTGACTATTACATTTTAGAATTTCTTTTAACAGTTTTCTATTTTCTTGTGGATACAAGATTGTCTGATGGTTTCAAGATGTAGCTTTTAACAAAGGAATATTGCTTTTCTTCATTCCATACTTGTGCTACGTTGATTTCCTTATACATGTCGTTGAGTAGGAACCTGTATGGGGCTGCATGTATTGGTGTTGAATCATATTCTATTTAGTGGAGCCTAATAAATTTAAGTCATTTGCTTATTATTTCATTTCTTCAGCAACCAGCTTTCTTCACAGTAAGTTATATTCCATGACTTCTCATCAATCTTTTTTTCCTTTAGTGCATGTTTGAATACCAAGGATTTTACTGGAGTTCTATGAACATGCCGATCAAGGTTAGATCTGGGATGGGGTCTGTGCTGACCTCCTCCCAAACGGATCCTCAAAATGACCTATATTCAGGATTTCTGCTCCTTTTTTTTGTGGGGAGGGGTGGGGGGTGTCATACCAGAAATCTCTGGATCTAAGATCCTCGAATATCAAACAAGAATATCAAACAATGACGACCTTCAGATCTGAGAACTCTCAAATGCAACCTTAAGAAAGAAAACTTGGAATTTCATGATGAAGCTGTCACAATTCACTAATACTGTTTTTTTTCATTATAATGTTTCCAGACCTAGTTCTACTGTGTTCATGAAACCCAAGTCCTCGGACATGCTATTGTTTGGGTTATCGGTTACTTAGATTTTCTTTTTCCTTGTTTGTGGATTTCAGGTAGAGTGTTCTCTAATGGCTGATATGGCTAAGGAGATTGTCCAAGCTAATGCATTCAGTGATGGTGAGGGTCTCATATTTTAAGTTCTTTCTCCGTTTTGATTTTTATTCTCTATATTTCTCCTGCCATTGTTAATAAAATGATTAGGCTTCTTTCTTGTTGCTCCCATAATAACTTCTATCTTTACAGTCATCACAGTTTTGAAGGGCAAGGTTGAAGAAATTGTGTTGCCAGTAGAGCATGTGGACATTATTATCTCAGAGTGGATGGGCTATTTTCTGTTGTTTGAAAATATGTTGAATACGGTTCTCTATGCACGTGATAAATGGCTTGTAAGTAGTCTGAAATGCACATATTTTCATATATAATCTTTTGTTTACTATGCTGTAGTTTGTTGCTGTTGAACTTGGTATCCATGACATTGTCTTTGTGAAGGCTTTATCACCTAGATAAAGTACACAACAATCCTTTCTTGGTCTCTTTTATCATGACTTTGTTTTGTATATGAACTTTTATTTGGGTCCCTAGAATATCATCCACGTGTGGCCACTGTTTCTTGCATGCATGAACATGTTATTAAGTGGTAACTGAAGCCGGGGTTATCAGTTCCTAAATTTTCTACAGGATCATATTATTAGTTTTATACCCTGTTCTTTCCTCAAAAAAGAAAAAGAAAAAGAAGTTTATTCCCTGTTCAGTAGGATTTTATGATTCTTGCCTGGATATAACAGGAAAACATTGAAACTCAATGGCATGCATGGACCCAGTGGATATGGTTGGATTTTTCTTCCTTTTTGTTTGGCATTTTTCTTTTTCTTTCTGAAGATAAATTTTTTTGTATTTCTATAGAAGTTCATTTGACCTAAAAGAGTTGCTCTACAAAATTTTGAGTGATCGGGATGATCAAATAATTACAATATATATGTAATATTTTTTCATCAATTTTAAATTGTCATTATACAAATTACTATATTTGGTTTCTATGTTCTTGCCAATATTGTGTTCGGATATGTAGTAATAGTAGTCAATGTAGGTGATCAATTTAACTTGTGATATGTTTACATTAATTCGCAAGACATAGCAAAACAATGATAATGAAATAAACTGAACAGAACACCATTTTTTCAGTTTATTATCACTGTAAAATAGCTAAGTCACACAGACTCGGCTAAAAGGTCGATGCACCCGCATCGACACGCTCCGACATGGGTGCGACTTCGGACATGGGGTGGACACGGTCAACTAAGTGTTGGACTCAGTCAATGCAACGGGGCCGAGTCCCTCCACATTTTGGACTCGGTCAACTTTAACCGAGTTTATTTTCGTCCATTTATTAAAATTAATTTGGACTCGGGTCGGGTCCGGATATGGACCGACCTGGATCCAAGACGGTATTGGGGTCGGGGCCCGACCCTTAAGAGGCTACGCAGGGGGAGGGGCAAACAACTGACTACCTCGATCCTGTTCTTCCCTCTAATTTAGACGATGAGGCAAATTTATGATAAGTTTTGTTGTTATCATACTCACAAGCTTCTTTATGTGTTATATTTTGGTAAGTTTGTGTTGTTACTTCAATATAATTACTTTTTTATTTTTGCTTTAAAATTTACAATCTTATTATATATATACCTGTTATCATTGCAAAATTTTACTTTTGCTAGTCAAGCTGACCTCTGAAAAAGATTTTGAAAATAACTCGCATCCGTTTTAAAATGCAGGATAATTCTGAAGAATGAGACTCGCATGTCGGTACGAGGTTCAACCATTCCTGGCACTATAACCAAGGGTAATCGAACCAAGGATCAATCATGTGCTTTGCTTTACTCAACTTGTCTAAATCGTCGTTCTATTACTAAATGCACAAAGAATCAGGCATGTGCTATGACTTAAAAATATTTTGAAAAACATGATGTATGCTTCAAATGTTGGAGAATTCTTGGAAAAAGGGACACTTTGAAAATCATGAATCACATTGGAAAATGCTTTTGAAGATAAGGAAAATTGATTTCTAAAGAAATCTTGATGTTTTGAGAAAATCGATTTATGAGAAAATTCAAATAACTTTGAGCAAATCGATTTTTCTTAATTTTGAACTCTTGAAAGACAGGGCGTGTGGCCCTACGAGATATTTTTATGATGCAATCTAAACCTAGATGAATGAATGAATGCTATTTTGATAAAATATTTTTTAAAGAATTTGTAGAAAATCTTTGAAAAAGAGAATTTTTGTGCCTTATAGAACTTAGATAAAATAGATTCTTTACGTATCCTTGGCTATGGCAACAAATATGTATTGAATATATCTCATTTGATTCTAAAAGGAGAAAATACTTATAAAAGTTGGAAAAACATGCTATGATTTCTAAAGATGCCTAAGAGTGTAGGCCATTTGTGGCTTAAAAAAAGATGATAAATCTGGGTTTCGTTCGTATTCTGACTATGGTCATAAATACGAAACCCACCGAGTTTATCAACTCCTTAGAAGCTAGTGCACGTGCCATTCGTGTAGACCATTGTGAGTTTGAATATGAATCATCTTCCATCACACATTGACATTTATATATAAAAAAAAACTATATGCAATGCAACCCTATTCTAAGCAGGAAATTAAACTCTTATTCCAATGTTTACAATTACAATTTACATAAAAAGAGAAAAGGAAATAAAAGAAAATACAACCTTGGATGTCCTTGCAAAACTAAAAAGCTTGTTAGTGAAAATATGTCATTTTTTTTGGATTTAACCAATAATATCTGAAAATTACTAGATTTATCCGAATATAAGCCTTTTTTCATGTTTTCCTGAGATAAACATAATAAAAGATAATATAAAATTGAAGAAATAATGATGATAAACAACTTTGAAATTCAGAATTTGGAGAAAAATAACAAAAATACCCCTGAAAACAAGACTATGGCCTTGAGATCAGGGTTTTCAGAAAAGTTTTTTGTAAAACTTTACATTTAAGGCTCAAATAGATTCAAATAAACACCAAATCGGGTGTGAAGCACCCTAACATGATCATAAATATGATCAAACATTAAAAACATGATTTTTTTTATAAAAAAATCGAAATATCAAAAAAATTGTGATTTTCGCAAGTGTTTTACTCGAATCGGGACTCCGTGGGCACCCTTCTTTCATGATTGAATTAAATAATATATCAAATAAATTCAAAAATCAGTAAAAATCAATATGGATAGTTTTGATAATCTTAAAATTAAACTGCATTCAAAAAAATATATTTTTGACATTATTTTAATATAAAAATCGAATAAAACCCTAAAATACACGATTTTGCTCGTGGGCACGTATCTGTCATAGTGTCAGACCCGAATAAGGTATCAAATCACCATGAAAATTCACAAAAAATTACAGAGAGATACTAGATAAATAAACAAAGATTTCCTTTTGTACAGATCGGAAAAATCATCTCCGATTAGGGAGATATCGTTCCGGCAATATACGCTTGATTCCGACAAATATATAACAAGTTGAAATAAATACATCCGGTTTCGGGCAAGGTTTTAAAACCCAGTGACTCGGGACTCGACTCGTTCTTTATTGACTCGTGACTCGGCGGGTCAACTCGATGACTCGGATTGGGTTTTGTTAACTTTTGATTTTAAAAGAAAAACAATATATAATTTGTCTCAAACCATGTTTTTCAGTAAACAAGAGATGTTTTTTGGCTCCATGCAGAATCTTGGGTTGAACTGAAATAAGGAGATCGTAGCATGTGGATAAATTGTTCACGAATGAGCAATAAGTTCGAAATGTGGAATGAAAGAGCACAATTTATTCCAGTTACATAGATGCCTTTATGCATTAAAAATGCACATGCCTATAAAGAGAAGAGAAATTTTTGTTGGATGTGATAAGGCAAGGTGAGGACAATTGGTTCTGATTAAAGGGGTATGGCCGATAAATACAAAGAAAATATGAAGTCTGAAAGGACAAGAAAGAAGCACCAAGTAAATGTTGAAAATTTTACAGGAAATAATAAACATCAATACGAAACCACTGCAACTTACGGGTCATCGATCGGATCTCTGACGAGGGAGATATCACCTCTGCAAGTCGCTCTCGAATTCACATAGCGATTTCACGGTTCAAAAAGCAGGGTTCGATTTTCTATTTTTTGACAGGGTTACAGAACCCAAAATAATCCGATTTTTTATAGGAAATCACTAACATGTTCACGGTTTAACCCTAAAAAAATCACATTTTTGACAGAAAATTGAGCATGAGATAACGTGGTTCCTGCATACCTGGAATAAAAAACACGTATTATCTAAAAAACAATGAACAAACCTAATTTAAACATGCAAGAACCATAAAAAATATAAAATATATAATGAATCATATTTTGATGCTTGAACATGTAAAATATGCATTGATATGATGAATAAAACAAAAAAAATAAGGAAAGCACGATTGAGATTTGATTTAGCCGCTAAAAGAGGGATTTGACCATCGAACGGTCGAATCTCGATCTTTTTTGGGCGTTTTTTTATAATAACTCATAACCAACAATTTCAATGGATTAGAAACATGCAATCAGCCATGGATAATCTGTAGATCATCATATTGAATTGTTTTAGGGCTCCCTAAATGAAAAAAATAAGGAAGAAACTCATTCATAGGGGCGTCAATAGCTAAAAACCCTAAAAAAATAAGAGAAACTAATAAAATAGCAAAGAAAGCTAGAAGAACTCTTACCTTGGAGGCTGTTGCAATGAAGGAGAGCTTGGGAGGAGGAAGCCACACATTTTGGGAGAGAGAAAGAGGTGAGAAAAACCTCCTTGACCCCCCTAGAGTCCCTATTTATAGGTTTTCAAGCATTAATTAGGGAGAGTCCTAATTGTTTTGAAATTTTCTTAATTAGGGGGGGGGGGAGTTTTTTCAGTTGGGAATCCTATCCTAACTAATCTCTAATTAGTCAACCCTAACTAAGACTTCTAATGAAACCTTAAAACCAACCCAAATGTGGCGCCACCCCTGTGAGCCCACATTTAATTTTAAATCTTTAAATAAACAAAGTTAAAAATATTAGAGTAAAAATAGATTTTTTAAAGTAAATTCAGACTCTTTTAAACTCCTACCCTAATTAGAACACTGACTAACCCTAACTCTTTCAAATGTGTTGCCACCCAGAGTGGGCCCCACTTGAGTTTTCAAAAGCGATTTTTAAAACTTGAAAATGAAAGTTTTCAAAAAGAGGTTTAGAATTTGGAATTGAAATTGAAAGTTTTTGAACCAAATAAGGTTTTGACTAGATCAGAACTCTTCCAGATGTGGCGTCAACTGAGTGGGCCCCACCTCAGGGTTTTTGACTAGATCAGAACTCTTCTAGATGTGGCGTCAACTGAGTGGGCCCCACCTCAGGGTTTTGAAAAAGTTAAAATAAAGATTGAAAATGGTTTCAAAACAGAGTAAAAATCACCGAATGAAAATGAGAAGTTTTAAAATAGAGTCCTAAGCGAACTGAAACTCTAGACTAGTGTCCTAAACCAACTAAAACTCTAAAATTTAGGTTTTTAAAAGCCAAATGAAAAGGTTTTTTGAAAGATTTTCTCAAAATAAGTGAAAATAAGTCAAAAAAACAGTCAGGGTTACAGTCCTAACTCAACCAAAACTTTGAAATAGAGTCCTGAATCAACTGGAACTCTGCGAAATGGACTAATTTTTGAAAAACAAGTGAAGAGAATGAAAATGAAAGTAGAAACAGAAATCAGAATGGTTTCCTAACCGGATTAGGACTCTGGGATAGAGTCCTGATCGGACTGAAACTCTAGATTTTTTTGGTTTTTCTGACAATAATTGAGAGTTTTTAGAAAACACGTGGAAATAGGATGAAATTTGAAATCATGATTAGAGTCCTAATCCAACTGAAACTCTAAGACAGAGTCCTAGTTCAACTGAATCTCTAAAATTTTTGGTTTGTTTTCGAAAAACAAGTAAAATAAATGTAATAGATGAAATCATGGTAGAATTCTGAACCGATTGGGACTCTGGGACAGAGTCTTGATTCGAATGAAACTCTAGAATTTTGCTTCTTTTGGAAAACAAATGAAAGGATTTTGGAAAACAAGTGAAACTAGCAACAAACAGTGAAATCAGAATAGAGTTCTGACCCGACCGGAACTCTGGGGACAGAGCCCTAATTCGACTAAAACTCTAGGATTTTGGCATTTTTGAAAGATAAATAAAGGAGTTTTAAAAGGTTTTCTTAGATTTTGATAAAATGAGGTGAAAAACGAAGTTTGGGTCAGAGTTCTGATTAAACTGAGACTCTGGGATAGAGTCCTAGTTTGACTAAAACTCTCAGAATTTTGAACAAACAAGGAGGTTTAGAAGCTTTTTCGCAAAAATAGGTGAAAACAAGGTGAAAATTGAAATCAGAATTAGATTCCTGATCCAACTGGGACAGATTCCTAATTCGACTAAAACTCTTAAAATTTAGGGTTCTTTAGAAAACAAATGAGAGAGTTTTAAAATACATTTTTAAAAACAAGTGAAAATGAAATTAAAAAAAAAATCAAGATAGAGTCCTGATTCGATTAGGATCCTGTGGCAGAGTCCTAGTCCAACTGAAACTCTAAGATTTTGGCCAAAATGAAAGGTTTTGAAAGGTTTTTTCGAAAAAAAATAAAAATAGAAGTGAAAAGTGGAGTCCTGATCTGATTGAAACTCTGGAAAAAAGTCCTAATCCGATTGAAACTCTGAGATTTTGGCCAAAATGATAGGAATGGACAAGGGATAAGACTACCTCTGATTTAAAACCAAAATAGAATTTTGAAAAAGGTTTAAAAAGTAAAAAGATACAGTCCTAATCCGACTAGGACTCTGAAAAAGAGTCCTAATCCAATTGAGACTCTTAGAAAAAAACTAGATAAGGGGAGTAAATAAGGTATGGACCCACTTTTAACTCAGAATAAAAAAATAGAACTTTTGAAAGGGCTTAAAAATGTAAAATGACTGAGTCCTAGTTCAGCTAGAATTCTGAAATAATTGGTATTATGTAAATTTTGAAAGAAATCATTGATTCAGAAGTGACATCACCTGGATGGGTCTCATCTGAGGTTTCAAATAGATTGAAAATTGGTTTGGAACGAATCCAGATTGTTTTCTAAAGAAATGTTTTTGAAATGAAGCTCTGGGGGTTAGCTAAATGACAAATGTCAATTTAAAAACCCAGGTTTTTGAAATTGCTTTCGAAAGAAAGGTTTTAAAATCGAATCTAGATTAGACGTTTTAGAAAAACCAGAGTGCTGGATCTCAAAAATGATATGAAATGCAATGACATGATATGAAATGATGATAAATGATAAGAAATGATGAGATATGACATGAAATGTCATTTGAAATGCAAACTCTGGATAAAAGATTTCAGGTATTGGACCCCGATTGACAGTTGTACTAGTTTAAAAACTGATAAAATTGATAAAAATAAACAAAATGATTCAAGAAATGGTTTTTGTCCCTGTAGGGCCAAGAGTGAAACTGAAAGCTGGGGTTTGAATTGGTTTGAACTGAGTTCTAGGGTTTCAGAATTCAAATGAACTGACAAGATACTGACTCAACTAAACTCTTAGACTGAACGATCGAGAAATGATATCATTTCTTAAAGAAATGATGAGAAATGATCATTGGGAGTGAAGTGAGTTACGAACAAGAACTGGGTTTGAGCTGGAACAAAGATCAGTAATATTGAGATGAACTAAAACTGAGGCTCAAACACTACTCTAATGACTGGACTTATTTCAGTTGAAATGAGTTGAAATGGGCTAAAATGGACTCCTAGATTATGAGAAATGGATTTGAACTAGAACCGCGCTACTTGAACTTCTGGTGAGCTCAGATTAGACTCAGGGGAATAGGGTCGATTGAATTTGACTGACCCGAGAACAATTGACTGAGATTCAGGTTAGAAATGAGCTCATTTCTCAGGAAATGAACCCATTTTGGCAGGAATGGTCAGAAATAAACATGATCTCCTCTTCGTGAGCTCAAGTGAGCTAGAAATGACTAACATTCTAACTGTTCTAAGCTTAAAAATGAGCTTGGTCGACTCTGACTGATCAGGATCTAAAGTGACCTAGGGGTAAAATAGGAATTTTATTGACAGAATGAGGGTAAAATGATACCTAAAAGGGGACAGACCTAGGGTTAGACTCCTACACTGACCTACATATTTGGCATCTATGGCAGGGGGTGTCTGGAAGTGCATGAGAAATTTTTTGGGTGTTTACTGATGTTTTTCTTTGCTACTAAGCCGGTTGAAAGCCGAACTTAGTGGCAAAGAAAAACACACCAAATTTGGACTATAGAAATGCCCTAGTTAGAAGAATCTAATTGTGCATGAAAGAATTATTTCTAGTGATGATGGTAGATAGGGGATGGAGAATGTATAAGAAAAATTCACCTCATCGGAATGAGGCTCAGACTTAGCCCTTAACCTGGATGGGACGAAAAATACCTCGTGGAAGAACGAGGTTCAGGCTTGACCCTTGATATGAACGGTGAAAGATGAACTTCTCAAAAGGAGAAACCATGATGGGACCTTCAGATTTTACACAATAAATTCGAGAGGGGTTTGCAAAAGGATGAAAATTGGGTTGCAAGAGGCCACTCGGAAGACAAATAAGGCAATTTATTCGAAAAAGTATAAGGCAAATTTTTCGTTAGAGCAAAAGACGAATAAGGTAACTCTCTCAAAGAGGGGCAATGGTGATTCTTTTGACAACACAAAAGATGAATATGATGATGCGAGGCAATTCTTTTGACAACGCGAAAGATGAATAAGGCTATTCTTTCAGAGAAAAGGTGAGGCAAATCTTTCAACGTGAAAGACGACAAAGGCTATCATTTTGGAGAAAAGTGGGGCGAATCTTTCAACAATGTGAAAGACGACAAAGGCTATCATTTCGGAGAAAAGTGAGGCAAATCTTTCAACAATGCGAAAGACGACAAAGGCTATCATTTTAGAGAAAAGTGTGGCGAATCTTTCGACAACGTGAAAGACGAATACATATATCTTTTTCTAGAAAAGTGGGGCGAATCTTTCGACAATGCGAAAGACGAATAAAGCTATCCTTTTCGAAGGAAAGTGGGGCGAATATTTCAGCAACGTGAAAGACGACAAAGGCTATCCTTTCGGAGAAAAGTGGGGCGAATATTTCGACAACGCGTAGACGACAACGACTATCCTTTCAGAGAAAAGTGGGGCGAATCTTTCAACAACGCGAAAGACGACAAAGGCTATCTTTTCGAAGAAAAGTGGGGTGAATCTTTCGACAACGCGAAAGATGAATAAGACTATCCTTTTGGAGAAAAGTGGGACGAATCTCTCGACAATGCGAAAGACGACAAAGGCTATCCTTTCGGAGAAAAGTAGGGCGAATCTTTCGACAACGTGAAAGACGAATAAGGCTATCCTTTCGAAGAAAAGTTGGGCGAATCTTTCAACAACGCGAAAGACGACAAAGGCTATCCTTTCAGAGAAAAGGTGAGACAAATCTTTCAACAACGTGAAAGACGGATAAGGCTACTCTCTCAAGGAGGCATACGGTGATGCCAGAATGTGTCAAGATGACATCGAACTTTTGCTTTATATCAGGATAACTTGAAAATATTGTCAATAAGATAAAAATTGCAGTTGATTCAACATAATTGAAATGTAAGCACATTTGTTTAAAAGATATTCCCTCTTCTACCTAGAGTATGACCTCCAACCGGCCTCACTCTGTAGAATATAGAATCAAAATCAAATTTATTGCTGTTGAGTTTCTTCAAGGATGCTATCCATTTTCTTGATATGAAAAGAAAGAAAACTTGTTCTTAGTTTCATAAAAGCGATTTATGTAAAGATATTGATAAAATAATTTCACACGAATAAAGATAATTCTTGGCAGATTTGGCAGTTTGATATCTAGGGTTTAGCCATGATGATCTTTTTGCACTCTTTTGAGACATAGAGAATGAACTTTCTTGAGATTTGGCAAGAATTTCATCACATAACCTTCAACTCGGCTATGTTCTGATTTTTCATAGAAGGACACATCACAAACTCCTTCAACTTGGAGATGTTATGAGTTTTCTTTGGTTCCATGAATTATATTAAGGATGTTGTCTCTTTAATTGAAATCTCTTGATGATCTTTTGCGCTCTTTTGAGACATGACAAATAAGCTCTCTTGGGATTTGATGAGAATTTCATCGCATCAACCTTCAACTTGGTGATGTTCTAATTTTCTCTGGAAGGACACATCACATGCTCCTTCAACTCAAAGATGATTCGAGTCTTCTTTGGTCCCAAGAATTGAATTGATTGTATAGTCTCTTTGGATCAAAATCTCTAGATGATAACAGTAATCAAATATCTTTTGGGGATTATCGGGAGGTTCATCTCATCAGCCTTCAACTTGACGATGATTTAAACTTTCCCTGGAAGGACACGTCACATACTCCTTCAACTTGGAGATGATCCAAGTCTCCTTTGGCCCCGGGGGTCTGACTCATCCACCAGTCTTCAACTTGATGATAGGTGAGAGATCCCTTTTGCAGATAATTAATTGCAGCTTGATTGATTGAAGAGATATTGAGATTGAGTGAATTCTTTTATATCGTCTAAGATATTTTCACTGCCTTATTACCAGAAGAATAATCTTTAAAAATATGCCATAGCTATGATCAATATCAATTCACTTATGGCTTTTCAACATCATTGAATTTTTCTTGCTAGTCATATCAAAGATTTTTCTTCATCCTTTTGGTTGACCAATAGAAAATAGCTCGAATTTTCTTCTTTCTTTGCAAGAGTTTTGTCCTTTTGGAAGAAATACTGAAGGTAATATGAGGTAATTCTTTGTGAAATAAAAGTTTGAAATCAATGATTGTTTTTTAGGACAAATTGGCAAACTATTCTGAAATCCTTGATGAAAGAAATTACTTGACATCCGATTCATATATCCGTGACTAAATATTGAATCCTGAAAAGACTTAGTAAAAAATCAACTCGAAAGTTGAATTTTGGAAAGACCAGCACAGGACTGGATTTGGTGAGAGGGGCCAACACAAAAACTGGATTTGGTAAAAGAATCAACGCGAGGTTGGATTTTGTAAAAGGACCAACTCAAAACTATATTTTGTAAAAAGACCAGCGCAAGGCTGGATTTGATGGAAGGACCGAGCTAAACCAGATTTGAAAGGGACCAATTCGAAGATTGATTTTTTATAGAAGGACCGATGCTGAACCAGATTTGGAAGGATCAGTGCTAAACTAGATTTGTAAGGACCAACTTGAAAATTGGATTTTATGGAAGAACTGATGCTAAACCGGATTTGAAAGGCCGAATTCGAAAATTTGATTTTAATGGAAGGACCGATGCTAAACCGGATTTGAAAGGACCAATTCGAACATTGGATTTTTATGGAAGGACCGATGCTAAACCGGATTTGGAGGGACTAGTGCTAAATTGGATTTGTAAGGATCAACTCAAAAATCAGATTTTATGGAAGGACCGATGCTAAATCGGATTTGGAAGGACCAATGCTAAACTGGGTTTGTAAGGACCAACTCGAAAAATTGGATTTTAAAGGACCAGTACTAAACTGGGTTTGGAAGGACCAATTTGAAGATTGGATTTGGAAGGACCAACTCGAAAAATTGGATTTTAAAGGACCAGTACTAAACTGGGTTTGGAAGGACCAATTTGAAGATTGGATTTGGAAGTTGTCTTGAAAGCCGAATTTTGAAAGCTCGATCAGTGCGAAGACTGAATTTTCGACCAGTGCAAACTGGATTTAGAGAATAGGCTTAACCTGTAGGTTAATTTTTTTGACATGACCGACGAAAATGGTTTTGATAAAATACTCGAGCCGAAGGTTTTATTTGAAAAAGACTTGTGTTTTGAAAGCGCTTGATGATTGTGATGGGAGATTTTCAATCTTCGCCCTCATCACTTAGACAACTTGTCGGGGTCTCAAGATTTATCCTTTATCCTGAATGGGTATAAATTCAATGCAGATGCAAATGAATGCAAATAAATGCAAACAAATGCAAATAAATGCAAATGAATGATGGAAGGATTTTTGTTTGATCCTGCCTGCATACATGAGATTTTGAAGTAAAGACAAGTTTTCAAAAAAAAATGCCCCAGCATAATTGGGGAGTAAGATATTGGATGAAAGGATAAATAATTGATATTTAAGGATCACTCTCCGAAGATAACAAGGGAAAGATTGGCGATGTATTTCTTGATTGATTTGGGAGGCGCTCTGAAAGATGTCACTCCTCGCAAGCAAACATTTTGCAAAGAAGGAGATTGTGCTAAGTTATAAGGAAAATAGATAATTTTATTGATGCATTAAAGAAGGAATGACAAATCAAGAAAAGAAATGAGACTACATTGTCCCTTTAAAACGACAAAAGCCAGATGAGGAAGTATTGACATTATTATTTTCTTGAATGATCAAGGAAAAACTTGGTCAAGATGGTCGACTGATCTTCTTCTTCGTCTATCACAAGAAGCTTTTTGTCGATGCAGTCTTGAATGATGTTCTTGATGACAAAACAACGTTCAGTATCATGCCCCATTGTTCGGTGGAACTTGCAAAAACAATCTTTCCATTTTCCTAGGGTGACTGGAGGATCAACAATCCTTGAAAGTTTGATCATATCTTTTTCGAGCAGGTATTCAAGAACTTCCTCAAGCAGCTGATCTAAATGAGTGAATTTGCGGTCATAACCCCAACCGTCGCGCTTTCTCTTCTCTCGAGTGCTTGGTTTCTACAGGGAGCTAGAAGACTTGTTATCATGCTTGAGGGCATTACCCTTTTTGCTTTTTATGCTGCTGCTATTATTTTGGCCCGTGGTGTTGGTTGCGCAAGTGACTCGCACTTTTCTCTTGGCGTTTGAGCTATTCTTCGAGAGCATGATACTCTCATATACACCATTTTCTATCCCCATTTCGAGCCATTCGGTCTATCTATTAATTCGACAAAGGATCGTGCCAGGGAGGTAGAAATCAGGTCCCTCAAGGGTTGGGAGAAATTATTTAGGATCACTGACAATGCATGCCCTTCTGATATCGGATCCCTCATTCGATTGCAAGTGGATCTCAATCTGTAAAAGAAATCTCTGTCCTTTTCGCCCTCTTTCTGTCTTAGGCTGCAGAGATGGTTCAAGGTGGGCAAGGCTTTAGTATTGAATAAGAATCATTTGATAAACAAGTTGACCACCTTATCGAACGCTCGTAGCTCGATTGGATTGATATACTCGGAGTACCATTTGGCTGCTATACCTTCCAAGCTGCGTGGAAAGCATCTAAACAAAGCCCAATTATCTCTCTTGAATCGGTTGCATTCTGCGAAGAACATAGCTAGGTGAGCCTTGGGATCACCAGTCCCATTGAATTTGACAAATTTGCGGGGGAGATCTTCCAGATTATCGTTCCCTTTAAGGCTATCATAGAAGTCCTCACTTGTAGGTTTTTTTGCTCTTATCGCGGGCCTGTAGGTCCTTGACCATCCTGGTCACTTCCTTCAGTTGAAGTTGGATCAGATCATCTATTGTTGGGGCCTGCTTCTTCAACTGGTTAAGGGATTCAGGCTCTTGAATGAACAACTCGTGTTCTTCTTTAGAATCTTCCTCCGCTGAATACGCCCCTTCAGACTCACTGTTATGCTGAACCTTCTTCTGGGCAATTTTAATATGCTTCTTTATTGATTTACCCTTGACTTTCTTTCTGGATAACACCTTTGTTGAGCTAGCCTTAGCTTTCTCTGACTGCATCTTGGTCATCATCTTCTGGAATAGATCATACATGGCATGATCAATGTCATCGCCACCCTGTTGACCCTGTTCTCTGGCTGAACCTGGGGAACTCATCTTTTCTCCGCTGTTACTGATATCACTAACGCGCTGCTATGGTGCAGTCTTCTTGCCTGATCTGATCTGAACCATTCAACAATGCTGATACTCTCTGTGGGACAAAGAGGATGATCAAAATAATGAAAAAATTATTGAGGGCAACAATTTTGACGGAAAAGGATAGAAGGAAAACAACGGATGAGATTCGGGAATCAGGTTGACAATTTTGGAAGAATATCCCATTACCAGGGATTGAGTCATCGCTAGAACTGCTATAATTACGTTGTTACTCCGACGAAAGAAGTACACAACTGAGGTAAACCTAAAAGAGAAGGTGGGTAGATAATTTCCCACTGAAGAAAAATAAGATGAAAAGTTTTGAAAATGGATATCAGGATTGAAATCCATGCGAAAAACACACGATTTTTGAAAGTTGCAGGCATGATCAAAATAAGGCAGAAGATTCGAGATCAAGAGGAAAGAAATGATAGAAAATCACCTTGAGTTTTGAGGAAAAGTACAAGATTTCTAAAAAATCATCCAGGGTTTGATAAAATCTTTGTAAAAAGAAGAAAACACATGGAAAATAAGGCGTTTTTGAAAATCGTCCAGGATTTTCAGAAAAATTATGGAAAAGATTATAAGAAAATAAAATGAATAAAGGAAAATAACTAAAAATGCATTCAATCAGATCCTGCACAACCAAGTGTCTGCATACAACATTTCCTAAAAACCTGACTTTAGATGCACAAGTTTTGAAATAGCTGTAGGACCCTACCCCTAACTCTAAAGCTTAGATCATCTGTGTCCAATCATGCTATGCCGATATACTCGAGTCGAGGCTCGATGTACGTGACATAAAAAGAATTTCTCCGGTTCTAGGCTCATGTTTTCCAACATCCTTGAGCGCCTTCCGCTATACTTTGGATTATGGGTTTCGGTACGTAGCAGGGGGGATCAACCCAAATAAGTGACCCAGTTGTGAGGCTTTGTCCCAAACGTGGTGGCCAGGTAAAAGTAGGTGGGGTTGTTTTTGAAACATTTTCAACATGCAAGAAAACAGAAGGCTCTAATAACCTAAAGAAGTAGAATTTTGAAAAATTTATGTGAAGCAAACATTGTTTTCAATCATATCCTAGATTGAGGAGGATTGTATGAGACCTAAGTCTAAGTGAGCGTGAATAATGCCTCCTCAATCGGTCCTACCAAACCATGCCTAAGTCTACATTCTTCCATGTCAGCTCGGTTTGATTCTAAGCTCCTAGGTTCACATGAAATAAAGCTGACCTAGTAGAACACGATTTTGACAAGTTGAACAAAACAAAGCAAAAGATTGATCAGGCGAAAACATGTCCCATCTCGGTCGCTAAACTTGTTATCATTGCAAAAATTTACTTTTGCAAGTCAAACTGACCTCTGAAAAAGATTTTGAAAATAACTCGCCTCCGTTTTAAAATGCAGGATAATTCTGAAGAATGAGACTTGCATGTCGGTACGAGGTTCAACCGTTCCTGACACCATAACCAGGGGTAATCGAACCAAGGATCAATCATGTGCTTTGCTTTAATCAACTTGTCTAAATCGACATTCTATTACTAAATGCACACAGAATCAGGGTTGTGCTATGACTTATAAAGATTTTGACTTAAAAAACATGATGTATGCTTCACATGTTGGAGAATTCTTGGAAAAAGGGACACTTTGAAAATCGTGAATCACATTGGAAAATGCTTTTGAAGAAAAGGAAAATCGATTTATGAAGAAATCTTGATGTTTTGAGAAAATCGATTTATGAGAAAATTCAAATAACTTTGAGAAAATTGATTTTTCTGAGTTTTGAACTCTTGAAAGACAGGGCGTGTGGCCCTATGAGATATTTTTATGATGCAATCTAAACCTAGATGAATGAATGAATGCTATTTTGATAAAATATTTTTTGAAGAATTTGAGGAAAATCTTTGAAAAAGAGAATTTTTGTGCCTTATAGAACTTAGATGAAATAAATTCTTTACATATCCCTGACTATGACCATGAATATATATTGAATATATCTTATTTGATTCTAAAAGGAGAAAATACTTAGAAAAGTTTGGAAAACATGCTATGATTTCTGAAAATGCCTAAGAGTGTAGGCCATTTGTGGCTTAGAAAAAGATGATAAATCTGAGTTTCATTCATATTCTGACTATGACCATAAATACAAAACCCAACGAGTTTATCAACTCCTTAGAAGCTAGTGCACATGCGTGTAGGCCATTGTAAGTTTGAATATGTATGAATCATCATCCATCACACATTGACATTTATATATAAAAAAAAAACTATTTGCAATGCAACCCTATTATAATAAGCAAAAAATTAAATTCTTATTCCAATGTTTACAATTACAATTTACATAAAAAGAGAAAAGGAAATAAAAGAAAATACAACTTTGGATGTCCCTGTAAAACTAAAAAGCTTATTAGTGAAAATATGTCGACTTTTCTGGATTTATCCAATAATATATGAAATTACTGGATTTATCAAAATATAAGTTTTTTTTTCATGTTTTTTTGAGATAAACATAATAAAAGATGATATAAAATTGAAGAAATAATGAAGATAAACAACTTTGAAATTCAGAATTTGGAGAAAAATGATAAAAATACCCCTGAAAACAAGACTATGGCCTTAAAATCAGGGTTTTCAGTAATGATTTTTGTAAAACTTTGGATTTAGGGCTCAAATAGATTCAAATAAACACCAAATCGAGTGTGAAGCACCCTAGCATGATTATAAATATAATCAAACATTAAAAACATGAAACTTTTTACAAAAAATCGAAATATAAAAAAAATTGTGATTTTCGCCAGTGTTTTACCCGAACCGGGACTCTGCGGGCACCTTGTTTTCATGATTTAATTAAATAATATATCAAATGAATTCAAAAAACAGTAAAAATTGACATGGATAGTTTTGATAACCCTAAAATTAAACTACATAAAAAAATATATAATTTTGACATTATTTTAATAAGAAAGTCGAATAAAACTCTAAAATACGCGATTTTGATATACATGTCACAGTGTTAGACCCGAATCAGGTATCAAATCACCATGGAAATTCACAAAAATTTACAGAGAGATACTAGATAGAAAAACAAAGATTTCTCTTTTTATAGATCAGAAAAATCATCTCCAGTTAGGGAGATATCGTTTCGATAATATACGCTTGATTCCAACAAATATATAACGAGTTGAAATAAATACATCCGGTTTCGGGTACAGGAAAATATAGAAATCATATTTAAAAATTGTAAAATTTTAGCAACTGAAGTAGACACACAAATGGAGATTTTTCTTTTTACAGATCATCGATCGGATCTTCGGTGAGGGAGATACGATTGACACAAGTCGATCTAGGGTTTAGACAATGCATAACGGCTCTGTAAAACTGATTCTACTTTCTGTCAGAGGAAAAATAGCAAACAGATGCATAAAAATCTGAACATTTTACAGGAAATACTAGACATCAATACGAAACCACTGCAACTTACGAATCGTCGATCGGATCTCTGATGAGGGAGATATCATCTCAGCAAGTCGCTCTCGAATCTACATAGTGATTTCACTGTTAAAAAAACAGGGTTCGGTTTTCTATTTTTTGACAGGGTTTCAGAACTGACATGTTCACGGTTTATAGGAAATCACTGACATGTTCACGGTTTAACCCTAAAAAAATCATATTTTTTTCACAGAAAATTGAGCATGAGATAACGTGGTTCCTGCGTGCCCGGAATAAAAAACACGTATTATATAAAAAATACATTAACAAACCTAATTTAAACATGCAAGAACCATAAAAAAATATAAAATATGCAATGAATCATATTTTGATGCTTGAACACGTAAAATAAGTATTGATATGATGAATAAAATAAAAAAAATCAGGGAAAACACAGTTGGGATTTGATTTAGCCGCTAAAAGAGGGATTCAACCATCGAACGATCGAATCTTGAACGTTTTTGAGCGTTTTTTATAATAAACTCATTACCAACGATTTCAATGGATTAAAAACATGCCATCAGCCATGGATGATCTGTAGAACATCATATTGAATCGTTTTAGGGCTCCCTAAATGAAAAAAAAATACGGAAGAAACTCATGCATAGGGGCGGCAATGGCTAAAAACCCTAAAGAAATAAGAGAAACTAATAAAATAGCAAAGAAAGCTAGAAGAACTCTTAACTTGGAGGCTGCTGCAACGAAGGAGAGCTTGGGAGGACGAAGCCACAAATTTTGGGAGAGAGAAAGAGGTGAGAAAAGCCTCCTTGCCCCCCCCTAGAGTCCTTATTTATAGGTTTTCATGCATTAATTAGGGGGAGTCCTAATTGTTTTGAAATTTTGTTAATTAACTTAATTAGGGGGGGCAGTTTTTCCAGCTGGGAATCCTATCTTAACTAACTTCTTATTAGTCAACCCTAATAAAACCAACCCAAATGTGGCGCCACTTCTGTGGGCCTACATTTGATTTTAAAACTTTAAATAAAACAAAGTTAAAAATATTTGAGTAAAAATGGATTTTTTTAAAGTAAATTTTGACTCTTTTAAACTCCTACCCTAATTAGAACACTGACTAATCCTAAGCTAACCCTAATTCTTTCAAATGTGGCGCCACCTAGAGTGGGCCCCACTTGATTTTTCAAAAGCGATTTTTAAAACTTGAAAATGAAAGTTTTCAAAAAGTGGTTTAGAATTTGAATTTGAAATTGAAAGTTTTTGAACCAAATAGAGTTCTGACTGGATCAAAACTCTTCCAGATGTGGCATCAACTGAGTGAGCCCCACATCAGAGTTTTGAAAAAGTTAAAATAAAGACTGAAAATGGTTTCAAAACAGAGTAAAGATCAACAACAACGGATCAGAAGTTTTAAAAATAGAGTCCTAAGTGAACTGAAACTCTAGACTAGTGTCATAAACCAACTAAAACTCTAAAATTCAGGTTTTTAAAAGCTAAATGAAGAGTTTTTTTTGAAAGATTTTCTCAAAATAAGCGAGAATAAGTAAAAAAAACAGTCAGGGTTAGAATCCTAACTCAACCGAAACTCTAAAATAGTCTTGAATCAACTGGAACTCTGCGAAATTTATTAATTTTTGAAAAACAAGTGAAGATAATGAAAATGGAAGTAGAAACAAAAATCAGAATGGTTTCCTAACCGGATTAGGACTCTGGGACAGAGTCCTGATCGGACTGAAACTCTAAGTTTTTTGGTTTTTCTGACAATAATTGAGAGAGTTTTTAGAAAACATGTGGAAATAGGATAAAATTTGAAATCATGATTAGAGTCCTAATCCAACTGAAACTCTAAGACAGAGTCCTAGTTCAACTGAAACTCTAAAATTTTGGGTTTGTTTTTGAAAAACAAGTAAAATAAAGGTAACAGATGAAATCATGGTAGAGTTCTGAACCGATTGAGACTCTGAAACAAAGTCCTGATTCGATTGAAACTCTAGAATTTTGCTTCTTTTGAAAAACAGATGAAAGGATTTTCAAAAACAAGTAAAAATAGCAAGAAGCAGTGAAATCAGAATAGAGTTCTGACCCAACTAGAACTCTGGGGACACAGTTCTAATTCGACTAAAACTCCAGAATTTTGGCATTTTTGAAAGATAAATAAAGGAGTTTAAAAGGTTTTCTCAGTTTTTGATAAAATGAGCTAAAAAACGAAGTTAGGGTCAGAGTCTTGATTAAACCGGAACTCTGGGATAGAGTCCTACTTTGACTAAAACTCTCATAATTTTGAACAAACAAGAAGGTTTTAGAAGCTTTTTCGTAAAAATAGATGAAAACATGGTGAACACTGAAATCAGAATTAGAGTCCTGATCCAACTGGGACTCTCGGACAGAGTCCTAATTCGACTAAAACTCTTAAAATTTAGGGTTTTTTAGAAAACAAATGAGTAGGTTTTAAAATAGACTTTTAAAAACAAGTGAAAATGAAAAAAAAAAAATGAAATCAGGATAGAGTCTTGATTCGATTAGAACCTTATGGCAGAGTCTTAGTCCAACTGAAACTCTAAGATTTTTGCCAAAATGAAAGGTTTTGGAAGGTTTCTCGAAAAGAGATAAAAATAGAGGTGAAAAGTAGAGTCCTGATCCGATTGAAACTCTGGAAGAGTCCTAATCCGATTGAAACTCTGAGATTTTGGCCAAAATAAAAGGAATGGACAAGGGATAAGACTACCTCTGATTTAAAACAAAAATAGAATTTTGAAAAAGGTTTAAAAAGTAAAAAGATAGTCCTGATCTGACTAGGACTCTGAAAAAGTCTCTTAATCCAATTGAGACTCTTAGAAAAAGACTAGATAAGGGGAGTAAACAAGGTATGAATCCACTTCTAATTCAGAATCAATAAATGGAACTTTTGAAAGGGCTTAAAAATGTAAAATGACTAAGTCCTAGTTCAGCTAGAATTCTGAAATAATTGGTATTGTGTAAATTGCGAAAGAAATCATTGATTCAGAAGTGACACCACCTGGATGAGTCTCATCTGAGGTTTAAAATAGATTGAAATTTGGTTTGGAACGAATCAAGATTGTTTTCTAAAAAAATGCTTTTGAAATGATGCTTTGGGGGTTAGCCAAATGACAAATGTCAATTCAAAAACCCAGGTTTTTGAAATTGCTTTCGAAAGAAAGGTTTTAAAATCGAATCTTGAGACGTTTTAGAAAAACCAGAGTGTTGGATCTAAAAAAAGATATGAAATTCAATGACATGATATGAAATGATAATAAATGATGAGATATGACATAGAATGTCATGTGAAATGCAAACCCTGGATAAAGGATTTCAGGTATTGGACCCCGATCGACAGTTGTACCAGTTTAAAAAGTGATAAAAGTGATAAAATTGATAAAAATGAATAAAATGATTAAAAAAATGGTTTTTGTCTCTGTAGGGCCAAGAGTAACACTGAAAACTAGGGTTTTAACTGAGTTCTAGGGTTTCAGAACTCAAATGAACTAACAAGACACTGGCTCAACTAAACTCTTAGACTGGACAATCGAGAAATGATATCATTTCTTAAAGAAATTGTGAGAAATGATCATTGGGAGTGAAGTGAGTTACGAACAAGAACTGGGTTTGAACTGCAATAAAGATCAATAATACTGAGATAAACTAAAACTGAGGCTCAAACACTAGCTCAAATGACTGGACTTAGCTCAATTTCAGCTGAAATGGGCTAAAATGGACTCCTAGACTATGAGAAATGGATTTGAACTGGAACCGCACTACTTGAACTCCTAGTGATCTCAGGTTAGACTCAGGGGAATAGGGTCGACTGAATTTGACTGTCCTAGGAACAATTGACTAGGATTTATGTTAGAAATGAGTTCATTTCTCAGAAAATGAACCCATTTTGGCAGGAATGGTCAGAAATAAACATGATTTGCTCTTTGTGAGCTCAGGTGAGCTAAAAATGACTAACATTCTAACTGTTCTGAGCTTAAAAATGAGCTTGGTCGACTCTGACTGACAAGGATCTAAGGTGACCTAGGAGTAAAATGAAAATTTTACTGACAGAATAGGTGTGAAATGACACCTAAAAGGGGACAGACCTAGGGTTAGACTCCTACACTGACCTACAGGTTTGGCATCTATGGCAGAGGGTGTTTGGAAGTGAATGAGGAAAATTTGGAGTGTTTACAATATATATATATATATATATATATATATATATATATATAAACCGTGTCCCCGTGTCCAAAATTTTTGAAATTGCTCCGCACCTGTGTCGCACCCGTACCCACACCCATGTGACATAGTAAAATAGTGATATCAGACTAATATCATTTCTATTTTTTTAGATTTTTTTTTGATCTTCATGAAACTTTTTCCCTTTTTTGAGAATTGACTGTATTTTCTTGATATTCCTCTGGAAAAGTACACATTTGAATTCTTGAAGAAATTACTGAAATGAAACATATGGAATGTTCATATTACTGCTGATTGCAAGTATGTGATGAGTATGTAAAGGGCCTACGGTTACTTTTGTATGCAGGCGTTTGTGTTACGTAAACAAACCCTTGTTTACTAAATTTTTGGATAATTAAGTAATATTACGAGAGTGAACATGAACAGGTTAGAAAATAAAAACAATTTTGAGGTATGCTAGCATTTCAAGGTTAGTCCGTCCCAATTTCATTATTAGGAAAATCAAGGCTTGACATGCATCCATCTTCTTAAGTGTTTCTTTTGTCTATTTCCAAAATGTGAGAGGCTGGCATTATGATATTTCATCCGTGACTGATGAGTTATTCTTGACCATCCACCTTTAACATAGGGATTGTTGGTTCTTCTCCTAGATGTGGCATGCCCAACTTCTTTAACCTCAAAGTCATAGATGCATTATTTTCACTACTCTGTACTTGGAGTACTTCAGCCATGGTCCTCTGGAGCGTTCAATATGGTTGTGCAAGTTTATTTTTCCAGTTTTTCAGAACCAGATCCATCCAACCCATCCTCCCCCTCTAATCATTAACTATATGATGAATCTTTCCTAATTTTTTCATAATGGAATCTGGTAAATTAGTCCCTTCATCTTCTCATTCCTTGCTGTTTCCTTATGGTCACATAATTCATGCATGCACAGACATATTTTTTCTCAGATGAAAGTGGAAGCTTAAAAAAAGACAAGATCTAATTCCCAAACCATTGGATGGTGGTCATAAAGAATATGGAAAGATAAACCTTCCTTTCACAAACTTGACTATGCTCAGCCAATTTCAGGAAATAACAAATCTTTCCATGAGCTGAATCAATTTCATCATGTTGTGGGTGGTGAATAGGTCATCGCAAGATCATACTGACAAGGACATTCTTCTGCCTCCTATGTATCATCTGAGTGCTGCTTAGTTGAAATTACCAACCTAGATACTTGAATTTATTTCTGCTTACTGAGAGCTGTCACAAAAAAAAAGAGCTATGTATATGAGGAATGTTACTTAGGCCATTGGTGACATGATTGGCTCCTAGAATTCTAATCTTTGCTGGGCATCAAAGAGTTATTCTTAAAATTTTCCCTTGGAGGAATGCACGAAACCCAAAAGTTTTCTTAAATTAGTAGGACTCATCATATGACTATTTTCTTTGAGTTATAGCACTTACTATAGTACTTCTTTCTCTTTTTCCACACTGGGGGAATTGATTACATACACACATGAAAATAATAACTTGCAGCTTAAATTTGAACTTCAGATATAGTGTTATTTCCCAAAAATCAGAGTTAAGTTCTGTGTAGATCAATGGTGGTATTGTGCTACCGGACAAGGCATCTTTGTACCTGACTGCTATTGAGGATGCAGAGTACAAGGATGATAAAATCGAATGTGAGCTACTTAAAATTTTTTCCACACATTTTATGATGTCATCTTTGAGGGAGGACATGATGTTTAACCTTTTTTGATTTATTTTCCAGTTTGGAACAATGTGTATGGCTTTGACATGAGTTGCATCAAGAAACAAGCTATGATGGAACCACTTGTTGACACAGTTGATCAGAATCAGATAGTCACAAACTGCCAGTTATTGAAGGTAGTAGCAGTTTTATTGCTCTCAAAACATGTTCTTGATCAACACATGTTCTAGCAATTGATTTGAATTCATTGTGCTTTCAGACTATGGACATCTCAACTATGGTTCCAGGAGATGCTTCCTTTACTGTTCCTTTTAAGCTTGTGGCAGAGCGTAATGACTACATACATGCTCTTGTTGCCTACTTTGATGTCTCATTTACAAAATGTCACAAGTTGATGGGCTTCTCTACAGGTTTGGGCTTATTTCATCATTTTCCATTCTAATTACTCTTTAAACTTCTCTCAAATTGTCAACTGTCTCATGATGGTCCACACTGAATAACTCTATTAAATGTTAAACTGTGTAACTAATTCTGACTGTAATTGAGGAAATGCTATTATTGATTTTACATGCAACCTTGTGTATGGTGGTACATTTACTTGTTACAAAGTGCTGTTTAGGATTTCTTGGTGATCACCCACATTTCATTGACACAGGGCCAAGGTCGCGCGCTACGCATTGGAAGCAGACGGTTTTGTACCTTGAAGATGTTTTAACTATCTGCGAGGGTGAAGCGCTGATCGGAAGCATGACTGTGGCACCTAATATAACGAACCCTCGTGATGTTGACATCATGCTCAAGTACTCACTTGATGGTCAGCGTTGCCAAGTTTCAAGAACTCAGCATTACAAGATGCGCTGAGGTCATGATCAAAATCCTGTTTTCGTGAATCATCAAGCTTGCAGCCATTAAATTAGCTAGGTTAGTATTCATTTTGATCGAGACAAATCCATGCTTAGTGCATTGGCATTTAATTTTCTGCACCATCCTTGCAATTTTGATGCATTTAGTAAAGGTAATTTGAACAATTCGATGAGAGCTTTTATTAATGCACTTGTAACAAAGGGATTGGTTGTGATTGACGGGTGCTAACATACTATTTAACATCCTTTTTTTTCTTTTCTGAAAGGCTACTATTTAACATCTTTTCTGCGCAAAACTCACCAGACTCACAATGCATCATCATCAACCCTGTAACTAATCCACTTCTTTTTGGTCAGATTCATGAAATTAATGTTGAAAATTTCTCTTTTTGATAGTAAGAATTTTGATGGTTGGATTCCAATTTTACTAAGTCAAGGAATCCAAACACACCCTTATTTGGAGAAGATTTCGTTATTATTTAGACCACAAGAAATTAAGCTACAAGGGAAATTTTTGCGTGCACAAGCCATGAAAGGAAGGTTGAAAACATGGTTTGATCACTACGAACTCAACGATTTAGAGAATGTGGATAAGCTGCCTCCAGTGATCCTTGATGTGATCACTTTATATTGATCCAGAGGAGCTTCTTTAAGTGGATGGTGCTGCTTCTCCGGGCTTATTTTCAATCCTTCTCACCTTGTTTCTATGGTGCATGTTTGTGGAGATGTGTGCTTCAAATAGCTTTTATAAGGTATCTTAAACCTTAGTTTCTATTGTGAGACAACCTTCTACTCAAGTTCAAGAAATTATCCACAAGATTTACTTATAACCATTGGTCTATCCATAAGATTTACTTAAAAGTTGTGACCAACTGGGGCTCCGCTTGTTTGGTAGGAGCTGGTAGTGCACGTCACCATGTATTGGGACGTTGCAAATTCAAAACCCAATGGTATGTTGTGTAACTGGTGGGTAGGGGTGTCAATGGGTCAGGCTTGGTTCGGGCCCAGCTAGAACCAGAATTGGGCCTGATTTTTGGGTATGGTATTGGGTCTGAGCTTGGGTCCACTATAAGAAAAACCATTCGTGGATCCGATAAGAACTATATGAACCAGACCCAGACCATATACCCTGTAAAATAATATGTTTATCATTTTTACATTGAAATTGGAACTCAGGTTGAGCCCAGGTTTGGTATAAAATTTCATAAACTATACCCGGATCCGTGTATTAATTGGACCTTCAGGTCTGAACACAGGTCTTAATAGTTATCACCAGGACCTTATAGGGTTTGGGTTGGGTTGGGTTCGGGTAAACCTGACATGTTGACACCCCTACTGGTGGGGGTCTGCCTAACCCCAGCTTGCCTATCAAAAAAATAAAAAATAAAAAATAAAATCTATCACATGGGTACGGGGTGTGGGTTCGAGAGTCCAACACGGCAAACTCAAAAAGTGTGGGTAGCGATAGGCTATATATATATATATATATATATATATATATATAGTAATTAGGTAGGTGCTAAATGATAAGTGCTAAACGAGTTTTTCAGATTTTTTTTGTTTTATTTTTAAATTCTGACTATACAGATGTGATTTGTGTACTTAATGCACTGGACCTTTTTCTCATTTTGCCCCCGTTAGGCCCCTTCAAAAATTGTCTTTTGTGATTTTTCTTACATCTAACACGTGATCTATAGGTATGGTTTATTGGGGATTGGCTTTTGGATGATCGGAATCTGACCTGTATACAGTTATCCAAAATCAATGCCTATGAAGGCATTAGTTTTTCCTGACTCATAAAATCACATTTTTTGTCAAAAAAATATGATTCAAAAGTCATTCCTGCTAAATCGAGCATGCTAAACACATCTAACGGTTCAAATCTATCATAAAACACTTCAAATTATGGGGCCTAACAAAGCAAAACGAGAAAAGTGGGCCTAATATGTTCAGTTCTTATATATATATATATATATATATATATATATATATATAGAGAGAGAGAGAGAGAGAGAGAGAGAGAGAGAGAGGTGCAAAATTGATTCATGCTAAATGGTTTTTTTTGCCCATCCAGTGTGTTTTTTGCAGTTCTGACCACATAAATGTGTTGGGCATGGTCGATTTATGAGGAATCCACACTTGGATTATGTGTTTTCGATGAAAAAAATGATATTTGGAGTGTAAAAAAATTACAAAGATTTTATACAATTGATTTTTCGAACCTTATAAAAACTCACCCATGTGTCAGAATCAAACACCTCAAGAGCCGATCCCTCTCTCTCTCTCTCTCTCTATATATATATATATATATAGCAATCCTATCTGCCTTTCCCTCAGGCCTCACTTGAGCCCTCTCTCTTTCTCAATCGATCTCTCTCACCTTTTGCGCAAAGGTGATCCCTTTCCATTTGGGGGGAAACCTTTTGTACTCTCCATTTCTTAAACCCTAAACCCTACTCCGTTGGTGATAGAGTAATTTTCAAAGATATCTTGCCTTTTTGTGAGGTTCTTTTTTTCTTGTTCATTTCTGTGCATTGATTTTTTATTTGGGGGAAACTTTTTTTTCCCGCTATTTGGTGTTTGATTAGTAGAAAGTAGTGAGTGAGAACCACAAGCTTGTGTTTCTTGATTTTGTGGTTCATAATCACAATCCTCCTTTGTGAAAAAAATTGCAGCCTTGTACCATGGGGAAATGATGGTTACAATTTTCAACTGCTAAAAAAGAGGTGGTGAGTATACGCTGGTTGAATTAGTTAGAACATATGTACATTATTCATTTATTTCAACTGTCTAAGAATTGTAGGACTCAATCATGAAAAATTGTTACCATCATTTCCACATAGTACAAGGCTGCAATCTTTTTTTATAGAGGATTATGATTCATACTCTCTATGAACCACAAAATCCAGAAACACAAGCTTGTGGTTCTCACTCACCACTTTCTACTAATCAAATACCAAATAGCAAAAAAAGAAAGGTTTGCCCCAAATAGAAAATCAACACACTAAAACAAACAAGAAAGAAAGAACCCTAAACAAGAGCGAGATATCTCTGAAGAACACTGGGTCACCGACTCCATCACACATACAGAGTAGGGTTTAGGGTTTAAGAAATGGGGAGTACGAAAGGTTTCTCCCAAATGGAAAGGGCTCACCTTCGCACGAAAGGTGAGTGAGAGGGCTCAGGTGAGGCCCTACTTGCTTGATGCTTGAGAGAGAGGGAGGGGAAATAGGGTTGCAAAGAGAGGGGGTTGCACAGAGAGGGGAAAAGGCACAACTGATTTGAGGGGGGTGCTTGGCGATGCTTGGGTGATGGTCCAGCCTCCGATGATGGTCAGCGAGGCGGTGCCTGGGATGATAGAGCTCCAACGACTGTCCAACGTAGGGAAGAAGTGAGAGAGGAAGAGGGAGAGCGAGAGCGAGAGCGAAGAGGGCGAGTGGGGGGAGGGATGTGAAAATGATGCCTTGGCTGGGTTAAAGACTCATATAATCATCCATGGCATGCAAATCACATTCCTAATGACCAATAAAGCTCTAAACTGTTGAAGTCTATGACCAACATTATTACTCAAATATAATCCAGCTACTATAAAGCTCTTATTAGTCATCTTATCAATAACAGAACACCAAATAATTCTGTCATTCACAAGTATATCATGACACTTCAACCTCGAAGGATAAAAAAAAAACATGATATGCATTCTATTAGAGTCAGATAAAGCATTATGAGTAATATAAAAATCTACATACTTGTAACTCAACGAACAAAATTTCTGAAAGAAATCATGGGCTCAATAATAAAAATAACTTATGGACAAAAGAATGAATAAAGTGCTAATCGATTTAGGGTTTTAGGCTCTTTCTTAGAATTCGATTCTTATAAATGCATAGGTTGTTGACGTGTGATTTTTTTAAGTTCTAATTTGGGCTTTTGGGGGCCTGGACCAGGAAAATCAACATGGGTGTTTTTGGTTACGGGTTAGTTGTTACTGTTATCATGAATATTTAATCAGGTCTGATATGATTTGAATTACTATAAAATTAAGACATTAATCAGACTCATGTCAATTTGCTCGATAAGGGTTTATGGGAGCTCTTATCGAAAAAGTCAGGTTACGTGGCTCTAATTGTATTTTTATGTTTTTCTTTAAACTTTTCATAAATTTAGTTTTGAATTATATCATATCTGATATAAATATTTATGATACAGATAGTGGTGAGTTCAATCACGATTGATATATTATAGTTTTGGTGTAAGGATAGCCTATTTCTAAAAAATAGGCTCCTACACAAATCATATTTGATATTCATGATTTAATTCATTCATGATAGCATAAATGTATTTATTTTAATGATAAATTAAGAATGAGCATGATCTTATTTGCAAAGCATGTGAAAGATGTATATAGACATGTTGATTGCATGGTGATTTGGCAAAGCATATTTTAATTATGCGGTTTCAGGCTACTCTAGCTGCAGGACCTAAATAATTTAACAGTGATTTAGAACTGTGGTTCATAGGTTGATTTATATTTATGATAATGATGCATGTTGATTTTTATTTATTGAAATTATGTGATACTGCATGAATAAATTATTGAATAACATGTTTACATGATTAATTGTTTATGAGAATGCATGCAATGCTTTGAGATATAGTATTTGTGAAATACAAACAAAATCATAAAAATCCCACAGGGTTGCATGAGCATTTGGGTGCTTAATAAAATGTTGATTTAGGGTTCCAAAGAGAGAACAAAGAGATGACAATGCACTAGCCTAAATGGTATCCACAGGGTTGCATGGGCATTTGGGTGCTCAATAAAATATCAATTTAAGGTTTCAAAGAGGGAACAATTAGATGACAATGCACTTGGCTAAATGGTAGATGCATTTACCTATGACCTAATTAATAAGATAACCCTGACCAGGATTTCAGGTATGCCTTTACCGAAGTATGCTGAACTAAACTGATTTTTTGTCTATCTTAGAGAGGGTAGGCGTTATGAAACTCTCTAGGCATTTTCTTCTTTATTATGCCACGAAGGGCAATGTCTCGACCTTCCCCCAACCTAGAGAATTTAGAGGTACTTGAACTACCTCTTTGTCCTAGGTGGGCACATCCCTAGGTCTTCTGCAGAAGTGTGTAAATATGATCATCATATGACATACAAACATTCTTCCAGACAGATTCTCTCTAAGCATACCGCTGCGTCTTATAGTCTGACTCTGCTTTTGGGGGGACGACTTAGTCAGTTATTTAGAAAACTAAAATAATAGCATAATAAACACATGAGTAGTCTAGTCTATTTCATAGAGGGACTATGCATACCCGATAGGCTTTTTGGTAATCAAGTGTAACTTAAAATACTTACTCACTTTACTTTTCTGCACTTTTATTTATGCTCATATGATTATGTAAATTCATGTATATGATTAAATGTCTTGATTTCAATTATATTACAGTTGTGTATGCCTGAAATTGTTATATCATGCTTGTATATATTTTTAGAATCATGAATCTATGAACTTTATTGTTTAATCGTTTATCTGTGTGTTAAATGTTGAATGATATATATTATGATTAATACATATTATGCAAGCTTTATGTGTTGTATACCTATGTTAACTGTGTGAATCTTACTAAGATTCTTCAAGGTCTCATGCTTTCAAAATAAAATATTTTTCAGGTAACATGTGATCTGTGGAGCGAATACAGGATGCTGAGGGGGCTGTGAGTGACTGATGTTTTTGAGATTTCGGAGGCTACTTGTCATGTTCTAATTCAATACTCATTTGACTATTTAATTGTCTATTTTTGAACAAATGCTTGAATGATTTGATATTTAATTGGACACTTTCATATTTTAATTAATTTTTTTTATGGGTGGTTGAAAGACAATATTTTTTTTTAAATATAATATGCTGAAGAAGTTTAATAAAAATCTAGCATATTAAATTGATTTCAAATCAATAATTTTCACTATGTTTACTCACGCAAATAAAAGATATTTGGATTTTGTCATTTGGACACCTTTATCTCAAACTTTGTTTTAAGGAGCTATTAAACGTCAGTGCATGTGCAGGCTGACTCTTTAGAGCTTAATTCAGTTAAGGCAATACCAATGATGAAATACTTAAATATATTAAATTTCTTTTATGTAGTGGTTGAATCAGATTTGCTAACAGTGGTTCCATATTGAATCTGGTACTAGGAGACTAAAACACGCTTGCGCTTAGGTAGACCGTTTAGTACTTGGTACAGTTGAAATGTGTTTAATGGTGAAATTGTTGCATTACTATATATTAGAAGAGAAAAAAAAATCAATAACGTGTTACCCTTAAAAAAAAACTCCTTGTATTTTTGGTTTGAAATCTATCAGGCTGTTACATTTGGTATCAGAGCCTAGGGATAAAAAATCATTGGTTTACAGCCATCCAGCAATTCAGCATCTCGTTGTTAATATGTTCCATGAAGACTGTGTATTTACATAAAGAAGTATTTAAACCTGTGGTTATTATGAGAGAAATATAAAATGAAAAAATATTTAAATTTAATGTCTTACACTGTAGCTAAGTTGTGGTTAACTAATCGTAGATGGCTCATCGTAGGAAAACTTTCAATAGAAATGTTTCCAATAGAATCAACTCCAGTGATGATTGATAGACTCAGAGGAGCTTTGTCGTGGACACCTTTCAAAACATTAGTCAGACCATTCAGACACTGGCGCAAAACCAAAACCGTTCTGTTCTTACAGTACCAGTAGTGCAGCATAATCCGAACCCAAGGCCAGTGACGTATAAGAAGTTCCTTAAGTTGGAACTACCTATTTTTGTGGGGAAAGCTTATCCCAAAGCCGCATAGAATTGGCTCAAGGATATCGAGCAATATTTTTGAGGTTTGCCTGTTCCTGATGATAGATAGATAGACCGATTTTGATACCTACCGCTAGAAAGGCTATGCCAAAAAGTGTTGGGACACTACTCACACTGTGCGATTTGCAAGAGTGGTTGACATTTCATGACAAACTTTTCGATTAGCGTTCTTAGAGTCTTACTTCCCTCAGTACGCTAGGCTTAGAAAGTGAGAAAAGTTTTTGGAGCTCGAGCAGGGGAGCATGAGTTTGATAGACTATACCACCAGATTCAGGAGTCTAAAGAGGTACTGCCCCACACTATTTATGGATGACGAGGCTAGGGCAACTAAGTTTGTCAGGGGTTGGAAAGATGAACTTAGGTATCAAGCCATAACCAACATGCCTGTAACCTTCGCTAATGTGATTAAGGATGTTACAACCTTGTCAACGATGTGGGAGAAAGAAAATAAGGAATCATCCAAGCAGCCACATACGAAGAATGATAATCATCGCAAACAGTATCCTACAGGTGAAAAGAAGTTTGTTCCTCCTGCCAAGAGGCAGAAGCCACATTCAGGGAGATGTTAGTAGCAGCCGCCACAACAGAGATTTAGGTAGAGGTTCTAAAGGTGCAACAGGGTGCATAATAGACCAATGTGCCCTAGGGAGACCACCGTCTACTATTGCTATGGCAGAAGAGGTCACTTTGCTCAAGACTGTTTCAGGAAGCAAGGCAGTGAGGAGCGACAATAGCCTAGGAGGGCTTAGCACTAGCGACAACCGCAACAGCAACAGCAACAACACCAGTAGGTTCAACAACAAAATTGGGTACCTGGACGTGTGTATGCCACAACTACAGATCAGTTGCAGTCAAATGATTTGGTCCAAGGTACGATTCTTATGGTGGGACAAGCCACTTTAGTTTTTTTTACAGTGGGTCTACTCATTCCTTTGTTTCAGAAAATTATACTAATAAGTTGGGATTGCCTATAGAATCGCTTATCTTTGCCCTTGATGTTCATACCTTGGTTGGGAATAATTCTTTATCTGTTTCTCATATCCAGGTTGTAAGTATAGAGTTGCAGGGGAAGGTCTTACCTGCCAATATGGGCCTACTTGATATAAAAGGTTATGGTGTCATATTGAGAATGAACTGGTTGTTTGAGCATTTTGCCTATATTTTGTGTAGAGAAGGAAAGGTTGTGATATCGAGACCAGATGTCCTAGAGATAGAGTTTAAGATATCTAAACCTACTTTTTGTGGTTGTATCTCTGTAGTGAAGTCTTAGAAATGTTTGGATAGAGGACACGCTGCCTTTTTAGTTAGTGTGGTTGGGACAAAGTCTGATAATCCATTGATAGAAGACCTCGAGATAGTCAAGGAGTTTCCAAACATTTTTCCTGAAGATCTCTATGGACTTTCGTCAATAAGAGAGGTGGAGTTTGGTATTAATTTGTTGCCCGAGACAACACCGATTTCCAAAGCACTGTATTGTATGGTGCCAGTTAAGTTTGAAGAACTCAAGAAGCAGTTGCAGGAGTTGGTGAATTATGGATTTGTTAGACTGAGTGTTTCACCTTGGGTAGCACCACTTTTATTTGTTAAGAAGAAAGATGGATCGATGAGGTTATGCATAAATTACCGCTTTCTTAACCAAGTAACCATTAAGAATAAATATATAATGCCCAAAATCAAGGATTTGTTTGACCAGTTGCATAGAGCAAAGATATTTTTGAAGATCGATCACCATTCTGGCTACCATCAACTTCGAGTGAAGGATGACGATATCTAGAAGACCACTTTTCAGATGAGTTACAAACACTACAAGTTTGTGGTGATGCCATTTGGGTTTACGAATGCTTCGACTACATTCATGGATCTTATGAATCAAGTGTTTCGTTCCTACCTTGATTCCTTCGTTATTGTCTTTATAAACAATATTTTGGTATACTTTAAGAGTAGGAAAAAACATCGGGATCACTTGAGGATTGTACTCAGTATACTCAGGGAACACCAGTTGTATGCCTAGTTCTCTAAGTGTGAGTTTTGGCTATGTTTTTGGGTCATGTGATCTCGAAAGATGGTGTTGCTGTATGCCCTGCTAAGGTAATTGAGTTTTCCTAACTGTTGTTTCGATGTGACGAATTCATAAAATTATATTTTTGCTGAATAATGTTGGATGATTTTGAAGGTGAGTGTAGTCTTAGATTGGGAGCAACCGAAGAACGTCTATGACATCAGGAGTTTTCTTCGATTAGCAGGCTATTATAGACGTTTTATCTAAGACTTCTTATGGATGGCTTTGCCGATGACTAAGCTTATGAGGAAATGAACCAAGTTTTAGTGGGACGCCAAGTGCGAGGAGATATTTCAGACTCTGAAGAGAAAGCTCACGTCAGTCTCAGTTTTGGCTATGCTGTCTGCCAGTAGAGGTTTTATGGTTTTCACTGCTGCCTCAGGCACTGACTTAGGATGTGTTCTAATGCAACATGAGACAACTATTATGTATGCGTCTCGTCAGCTAAAGATTCATGAGAGAAATAACCCATTTACAATCTTGAGTTGGTTGCAGTTGTCTTCACATTGAAGATATGACACTACTATTTATGCGAAGAGAAGTTCGATGTATTCTTAGTTCATAAGAATATGAAAAACTTGTTCTCTCAGAAGTGGCTCAACATGAGGCATTGAAGGTGGTTGGAGTTAATTAAGAACTATGATTTTTCTATCTCTTACGATCCAGAGACGACCAATGTGGTAGCTGACACGCTTAGTAGAAAGACAAGAGGCATTTCAGCTAGTTTGTTAGGAGCAAGGTGAAAATTGTTGGAAGATTTTGTGGCATGGCAGCCCTTTGCGGTTGATGCAGAGGTGATTCAATTATCCTGCATGATTGTTCAGTCTGATCTCATCGCTCAGATCAGGGAAGCTCAGAAGGAAGTCTCCGAGTGTGAGAGATTGCAGGCTCTTGCTCGATTGGAACATTCATCCTTTAAGCAAAAAGAAGATGAGAGTATGTGGATGAAAGAGCGTATTTGGGTTCTCAATGATCCCAAATTGAAAGAAGAGCTACTGGAGGAGGGTCATAAAGCCAGGTACACCATACATTCGGGTATCAGTAAGATGTTTAAGGACTTACAGAGGAGGTATTGGTGGAATAGAATGAAGCAGGAGATCACAAGGTAGGTAGTTTTAGTAGATTTTGAATAACTTTATAATGTATTTTATGGATTTATATGACCTTATCATTTTTTTTGTAGGGTTTGTCTCGAGATGTTTGAATTTCCAGTAGGTCAAGATCGAACATCAAAGACCCGATGGTACTATGCAATTGATGAAGATCCCGCAGTGGAAATGTGAGAAGATCACGATGGATTTTGTTATAGGTTTACCCAGAACTCGACATCAACACGATATGATTTAGGAGATTGTCGACAGACTCACCAAATCAACATTCTTTTTACCCATTCAGACCAGTCATTAGACAACTTAACAGATATGTACATTCGAAAGATAGTTCGATTGCACGATATTCCCTTGTCGATCATATTCAACCGAGACCCTTGTTTCACTTCTCATTTTTTAGGATAGTTGTAGAAAGCTCTGGGTACGAAGATAAAGTTCACTATAGCTTTCCATCTCTAGACTGACAAATAGTTAGATCGTACGATACAGACCCAAAGATATGTTGTGAGCTTGCACTCTTGATTGGATTGATTTCAATTATATTGTAGTTGTTTATGCTTGAAATTATTATATCATGCTTGTGTATATTTTTTGAATCATGAATGTATAAACTTTATTGTTTAGCCATTTATCTGTCTGTTAAATATTAAATGATGTATGTTGTGATTGATATATGTTATGCCAACTTTATGTGTTGTATACTTGCATTAGCTGTGTGAATCTTACTGAGATTCTTCAAAGTCTTATGCTTTTAAAATAAAATATTTTTTAGGTAATATGTGATTTGTAGAGCGAGTATATAATATTGTGAGGGGGCTGTGAGTGACTGATGTTTTTGAGATCTCAGGGGCTACTTGTCTTATTTTAATTCGATACTCTTTTGAGTATTTAATTTTCTATTTTTAAACAAATGCTTGAATGGTTTGATATTTAATTGGACTGTTTCATATTTCAATTAATTTCTTTTATGGGTGGTTGAATGACAATTTTTTTTTAAATGTAATGTGTTTGGGAGGTTTAACTGAAAATTCAGCATATTAAATTGATTTCAAATCAATATTTTCCATTGTTTTTACTCATATAAATAAAAGGTATTTGGATTTTGTCAGTTGGATACCTTTATCTCAAACTTTGTTCTAAGGAGATATTAAACGCTGGTGAATGCGCATGCTGACTCTTTAGAGCTTAATTCAGCTAAGGCAATGCTAATGATGAAATACTTAAATATATAAATTTCTTTTATGTAGTGTTCAATCAGATTTGTTAATAGTGGTTTCATACTGGATTTGTTATTAGAAGGCTAAGACACACTTGCGCAAGGCAGACCGTCTAGTACTTGGTACGGTTGGAATGTGTCCGTTGGTGAGACCATTGCATTATTACATATTAGAAGAGAAAAAGAAAATCAACATGTTACCCTTGAATTTTTTTTTTCTGGTATTTTTGGTTTGAAATCTGTTAGGTCGTTATACCCTGAGGTTCCATGAAAGAACCTTAATTGAGAACTAGGTTTCTTGCTACTATAGCCCCTCAGGGCCTTAGAGTGACATTACTCAGTCCTATAGGATCCACTAAGGTACCGTTTTTAGGGCGTCCCACCTTTTTCTTATGTTCTGATGGTGTTGATTTGGGCCCCTCGGGCTCAATTTTCCCCCCATCATGGGAGGAAGTCATGATGGATTTAATTGTTGTTTTACCCAAGACTCGATGTCAGCAGAATGCGATTTGGGTGATTATCGACAGACTCACTTAATCAACATACTTTTTACCCATTCGAATCAGTCAGTCATTGGACAACTTAGCTGAGATGTACATTCGGGAGATAGTTCGATTGCACAATATTTGCTTGTCGATCATATTCGATCAAGACCCTTGTTTCACTTCTCATTTTTTAGGATAGTTGTAGAAAGCTCTGGGTACGAAGCTAAAGTTCACTATAGCTTTCCATCCCTAGACTGACGAATAGTTGGAGCGTATGATACATATCCTTGAAGATATGTTGCAAGCTTGTGCTCTTGATTGGAAGGATGATTGTGACACACATCTAGCACTAGCCGAGTTTGCATATAACAATAGTTATTACGCTAGCATTAAGATGGCTCCATATAAGGCTCTTTATGGGTGACCTTGTCGATCCCCAGTTTAGTGAGATGAGGTTGGTGAGCATGCAGTGAAGTCACCCATCGTATTGCAACATTACACCAAGAAGGTTCATAGGATTCGTGATAGACTACGCGTGGCCTAGAGTCAATAGAAGAGTTACACAGACATGCATCGCAGGGAGCTCACTTTTACGGTGGAAGATTTTGTGCTTGTCAGGGTGTCTCTTACCCAAAGTGTGTTTCGATTCAGAAAGAAAGGGAAGTTGAGTCGTAGATACGTCAGATCGTTTGAGATTCTGGAGCGGATAGGCGAGACCACATATCGAGTAGTGCGACCTCCTCAGTACTCACAGATTCATGATGTCTTTCATGTATCTATACTCAGGAAGTATGTTTTGGATCCCTCACACATGATCCAATGCGAAGATGTGAGCATCAGAGAAGATTTGACCGTTGAAGCGAGTCTCGTAGCGATCGTTGATAAAAAAAAACAAGTATTGAGGACATAGACTATTCCCCTAGTGAAAGTACGGTGGCAACATCATGGTATCGAAGAGTGCACTTGGGAGCCTGAAGATAGTATGCAGGAGAAATATCGTCATTTATTTTGAATTTTGATTATATCAAATTTTGGGGACAAATTTCTTTTTTAAGGAGGGTAGGATATAAAACTTGAGATTTTTCTTTAATAATTAAAATAAATAAATAATGAATTATTGTACATTTATGACTATATTATGAATTCTTGATTTTGATTAATTATGATTTTCATCTCAAGTTATGAAGAATATTGCAAAAATAATTGTAAAATTTAAAAGTAAGTGATTTTGCATCTTAGACCTTGGTTTTGGATCTAATTTTGGCATTTGAATCCAATATAGATCTGAGGTGACATTTGAATTGAATCAAATTTAAAATAATAATTGGATCCAAGGGTTATGGATTGGACTTTCATAGGGGACATCCTATGTGGACCCCCATTTGGATCCAAGAGTCCATATGAATTAATGTCTTATCTAGTTTTAATTTAGATAAATCAATAAAAAAGCGGTAATTAAGATTTTAATTAGAAAATTTAATTAACTTATTAATTAAGATATTAAAGAGGGTGGGTTGTCCCACACCTCTTGAATAGATAACATTAGTTAGAATGGTTAGTGGTTAGTTGTAGAACAATCCAACCTAATAATCCTAATCAAATAATTTTTTTAGAAAAACAAATAATATAGGAGGAATGAGTCTAGAAGATAGAGTCCTTCTCATATAGGACTCCTCTCCCCCTCTACATGATTTTGGAGGGGATAGTCCTTTATCACTTACGACTAGGGCTTGGTGAGAGGGTGATTTATACCCCCTCCCACACACCCCTTTCATTTTTTCAGAAATTTCTCTCTCTCTCTCTCTCTCTCTCTTCTGTTTTCATTTTTGTTCTTCTTTATCTTCTCCTAAAAGTATCTAGGAGGTCTAGAGTTATGGTGTAGAGTCATTAAACTTATAAAATCTTTGGTGGTTGTGGTGGTGTAGAGATCTAACTACCTGAAGTTTTTTTTTTATTTAGAGGATCTATCAAATTTTCAGGTAAGATTTACATAGTAGATGCTTTATACATACATTAAACATGTATATATGAATAATATTTATTTTCAGAAGTATATTTACATATCTAGATCTGTTATACATATTTTTTTTTTATGAAGAAAGTGTTATTTGGATTTGCAAAGGGCAAATCATGGGTTTTTCATCAATTTTTTTTTTAAAAATATGCCTAAATAGGGTTTTTTTATTGATTCGAGTTAGATTCAGTCATAACATGTTTATTGTTGGTGATATTCATAAGTTAACCCTTATTGGACCTAGTTAAATTTGAAATACTGAGATTTCAAAGGTTTATGGTCTCAAAAAGATTTTTAACGAAAACGCTTTCTGAGAAACCTAAGTTTGAGATGATTGATATATTATTTCCAACCAATTTCGAAAATAATTTGATATATCTTCAAATATCATTCTAAAAAATCTAATAAAAATACTAGGTCAATCTACATGATTTTAGAATCTTGTTTTACCTGATTTGTTCATATTGAGAAAAAAACATCCATCTTAATAGAGCTCCAGTTTCAGGCTCTGGATACAAGATTGTTTTGTCTTATCTCTGATGAAAGGTATAAATGCTCAAGCAAAACCACTCCAAATATGTTATACATTTTTTGGGTGAAGTCTAACATATAATACAAGATGGTGCAAAAAGGGTTTTGTCAAAAACATTTTATATAAATTTCAAGAAAAATATTAATCTGATAAAAATCTTTCAGCTTACAAATTTTGGTTTGAAACTCTACCAGAATAGGATTCTATAAAAGTTTTTAATTATTTTTTTGCTCATTATTTTTTAGATCGGTTTGTTAAGTTGTATTCTTGACAAGGCATCCACAGAAAAAATATGATAATTTTATATGCAATATGTTATTTCTGGTAGATTTTGTAAAAATGGGTTAGTAGGGATTCAAATTTCTCTGACGACTTGTGTTTGGGATTAGTTAGTACCTTGTTTGGATCTTATCGTTTTATAATTTTTTTGTTATATTCTGCATATTATCAGTGTTAAGAAATATTATTGAATCATAAACAATGGGCCAAACATTGAGAATGAACTGAATTTGAATGATGCAAGTTGTAATTGAAAGATATTGCCAAAGCTTAATTGTTATGCAAATTAACTATTTTGGTTAATTCCAAAGAAGAGTATTTCTATTTATATGATTGTGTTCGTCATGCTTAGCTTGTTAAATATCTGAAATCATACTTGACTTAATAAAAATTGAATGATTTGTATTTAAGAGAATCAAAACCGTGTTTTCTCAGAAATTGATTTAGGGTTTTGGGTTGTTTCTTTGAATTCGATTCTTATAAATGCATATGTTGCTGACGTGTGATTTTTCTAAGTTATGTCCAACATAAACTAAATTAAATTATATATATTTACCTTGAATAAGCATGACTACAACTGAATATAATTAAAAATATATAAGCCTTCTGATTTGGGCTTTTGGGGTTCTGTACAAGGAAAATTGACTTGTGTGTTTTTGGTTATGGGTTAGTTATAATAGATTTATTGGTTCAATCTATTATTAGAAATATTTAATCAGGTCTGATATGATTTGAATTACTGTAAAATAAAGAGATTAATTGGAGTCATGTCGATTTACTTGGTAAGGGTTTATGAGAGATCTTATCGAGAAAGTCGAGTTTCATGGCTCTAATTATGTTTTTATATTTTCTTTAAACTTTTCATAAATTCAGTTTTGAATTATATCAGATTTGATATAAATATTTATGATAGAGATAGTAGTGAGTTCAATCATGATGGTATGTTATGGATTCGGTGTAAAGATACCCTATTTATGAGAAATAGACTCCTACACAAATTGTATTTGATATTAATGATTTAATTCATTCATGATCACATAACTATATTTATTTTCATGATAAATTGAGCATGAGCTTGATCTTATTTGCAAAGCACGTGAAAGATGTCTATGGACATGTTGATGGCATGGTGATTTGGCAAAACATGTTTTAGTTGTGCAATTTTAGGCTACTCTAGCTGCGGGACCTAAATAATTTGATAGTGATTTAGAACTGTGGTTTATAGGTTAATTTATATTTGTGATAATGATGCATGTTGATTTCTATTTATTAAAATTATGTGATACTTTATGAATAAATTATTGAATTGCATGTTTACATGATTCATTGTTTATGAGAATGCATGTATTGCTTTGAGATGCAATATTTGTGAAATACATGAAAAATGATAGAAATCCCACAGGGTTGTATGGGCATTTGGGTGCTCAATAAATGTTGATTTAAGGTTCCAAGGGAGAAATAATGAGATAACAATGCACTAGCCTAAATGGTAGATGCATTTAACTATGACCTAATTAATAAGATAACCATGAGCAGGATTTCGAGTATGCCTTTATTGAGGTATGTTGAATTTGAATGAGTTTTGGTCTACCTTAGAGAGGGTAGACGATATGTGGTTTGACTTTTGGAAGTAGTATTTTTAAAAGAATTTTTTCAATGCAAACAAGGGAAAATCGTCAACCAAAGATATAAAAACCGATCTTCCACAGAAGTGGCGAGTACAGGTCGAATCCACAGGGAACATGATACATTCTGAATTAATTCTAAAATAACACTTTATTAATATAACAAAGTTTACAACTATGTTAATATTACAATTTAAATTAAATAACAATCTAAACTATGAAAATAAACGAAAGAAGGAAGCTAAGTCTTCTGCAGATCTCCAGGGGAAAAATTGTCTTTTCACCACATGTGCAATTGCACTTCATCTTTGAAATACACCTGTAAATCTGTTCTAACTTATCAACCTACACAATGAAAACAAAAAGTCAGTAAGCTAATAAAAATCAAATCTAAATTACATCTACACGTATTGTTAAACTAATTCTACAATTAAACTATAGTTAAATAAACATAGAAAACTAAAATTACACTATTTAACTAAACTAACTAAGAAAATGCATGCTAACTACTCTAACTACTGTTAATTCACTAACTACAATACTAGAAAATACTAAAACTACACTAAATCAAATAATTAACTAGATGACTGTTTTGTCCCTAAAGAATGCAAAAGTGGACTCTGACAGCTTTTTGCAAATCGAAGATTTAAGGGGACAAACGAAGTTCAATTTTTTCGAAATTACTTTTGTTCTGTAACTGACAGATCTAAGAAGATGACATTTTTTATAGATTTGAAAAATACGTTCTGGATCTCCAGATATAAGCGTTTAAAAATAAGGATAATCTTGGAAATCGCAGGACCCGAAATTTAAAATCCCGAAAAAGCTGTTTTCACAAAACGCTTAAAAACCCAACCAAATCAACTCAGATCGAGCTGAATTTTGGTCTGCAGACAGTAAACACACGAATGTGGAGAATAGAAAAATAATTTTTAGAAAACTCTAGAAAAATCCACATAAAATGACGAGTGCACGATAGGGTAAAAATCAGTTTTAAAAATTAGTGCACTATTCATTTATTTAAATCCACTAATGACATTAAAACATCAAAGCACACATTAAATTAGTCCTAACCTAATCTAGACTACTGTTAAACTACAGGAAATACAACAATTAAGCTTATTATATAAAATCTAGGAAAGAAGCTAAACAAACAAGTGTTAGTTCTAATCTAAGCACATAGTTAATTCTAATCTATCCTAACTAAGATCCTATTCTAATTAAACTATTTAAATAACTACTCTAATTAATCTTATTGTATTCTAGCTAACATCACTAACTAATTAGGGTTAAACTTAACTACCTAAGGTTGACTAGAGTTAGTTTCTAACTAAGGGGAGTTAGGATGGCGGTTTAGGATAGGGCATTGATTTAGGTTCACGCCACCTTAGGTTGGACTAATATCTACCTAGGAAATAACGACTATATTACAAGTTACTTAAAATAACCTAATAAAGGAAGACTATTCAATAAAATCGACAAGTAGAAAAATAAAGCTAACAATGACTAAATCTAAATTAGACAACTAGAGGAAATTCAAATTACATTAAATGAAAGACTAATTAAATGCTAATACACGATATCTAGAATCTAAGCTATTACTAAACTTGATAAATTAATTAACATTAATTCTATGCTAAGTCAAACTAGGGAAGAATTCACTAGGGCTATAATTGCTAGATCACGAAATTGGTAATGGACTTCCTCTCCCATTCTTGACTTAATAACACATTAGGAAAGTTTTCAATATCAAAAACCGTCTAGCCTATTGGGCCATACGTTTTTCTTATTTTGCATTAAACATTAGACCCTTTTTCAAAACACTTCCCCAAACATGAATTTAGCAAGAGATTCAACATTCATACTTGTTTCCAAATGTGTAAAGGAAAGGAAATTCTCTACCTTTGCTGGATCACATAACGTCAAAACCTTCTTTAATTAGACCCCACACGATTTTAAATGGCTCTTAAAAGCAAATAAGAAATTTCAATTCTTACCCAAATTCGTGTCCCACATTTTAAGAAAATAATTTGAAAATCAAAGTGGGTTTCCAAATTTGCAAAGATAGATATATTCTAACTTGGCTGGAGACAATAAAATAAAACTTTCCTCAATGGCAATCAACGAATTTAGAGAAGGTGTCTTCATACCAAAAATGTTTTCTAACCACAAAGACCACATTGCCCTTACTAAAATGCAAAATTAAATTAACTAACTACATTAATCTAACATTACTCTAACTAAATTAAAATCTACACAACTCACTCAAGGGCAGGAATAATACATCACAAATTGCACAAAATCTAGTTTAAACATGACATCTATATCTAATTTAATAATTCAAACATAATTCTACTAAAACGATTTACACTAGCTCGAATTCTACACATTAACATACTATAAGCTTAAACCTATTCTAAATTGCATCAGACCATAATCTAATAAACTGCTACAACTAAAATGTGACTAACACTCTAATTAACCAAAATACTATATGGTTTTTACAGAACCAACAAATTACAACCTATCTACATTGAACTAACAACATGACACTAACCAAGGATCTAAATTAAGTTATAATAACACACGATAATGACTGAAATTCTAATTTACTAAACATAAAAGCTAATCCTAATAACATGCTGTACCTAAATCGAAAACAAAAAAACGCATTCTAGAATTTTACTCTCTAATCAACTAATCAAAACTGCAACCGAAATTGCATCAAAACTAAATTGAATACACGGCTAACAACACCTAAATCTACACAACAACTACTTAATTTAATTTAATCTATCAAACTACTCTATCAACAGAAAACACTACATCTAAAATTACATTAATCAATTAACACAATCCTACAAAATGATATTCACAAGAATCAATAATTCGACCACGAACTAAAATGAAATTAACTATTTCAGACCTATGATAATCAAATGCTAGAAAGAACATACTCAGATCTAATTATGGCTGAAGAAATAATTGAGAAACATAGGCAGCACACAAACAGAAATTTCAGATCAGACGCACACACCCAAAACTACTAACATTGAAATGCATCTCACAATTTCTCAGAAAGCAAACCTAAACACCTCTACGTGCTGGTTTATGCACGACCATCTATGCTAAGGTTCAAAACAGTAAAAATACACATCACACATATACAGAAAATAAAATAAGATACGAGCAACAACACGCACAACACTTGGGTTTTATCTAGAAGAAGTGGATGGAAAGATCTAACCTTCAGGGCGATTCGACGACTGAGGGGAAAGGCAAAGCGGACTTTGCTTGACTTTGCACCGCAAGGAACCACGGTGATGCTGTCTAACATTTCTTTGCTGCCATCTTTGCAGGGATCCACAAGTGGTGGTGCTCCGGGGTTCAGGGCCGGCCGGCCATGGAGGAGCGGGACCTCCACCATGACGGATACACTCCGGCTGCAAAGAAACAACCTCAATGGTTAGTTCCAGCAGGGGGAGAAGAAGGACATGATCTGAAAAAGAGGAGAATGGAAGAGGAAGAATTAGCATCTCCATTGGGGTTGCCATGGCTTCCATGGCCAACCAAGGATGAGGAAGAAGGTGTATGAAGTGGGCGGCTGGATAGAAGGTGGAGGTGAGCAAGATTCGTGCCCCTAGGACACGAAAATCAAAGCAAAAGACAAAAGCCTCATGGGCGTGTTCTTCCTTTTAGACGTTTTGCTCTATTTCAGGGATTTTCCAAAAGAAGGATTAAAAGCTAAATATTCACTAGACGCCTCTTTCTGCAGGGTTTTTTAAAAAATTAATTATAAAACATGAATGACTGGAGCTGGGGTGGATCTACATCAGTTTTGGTCCAGATCCAATGCCCAGATGGGCGATTTGGATCCTGAATACCCGATTCAACTACGAGGTTTGATCCGCAACACTAGAAATGCAATAACTTCTTCATTTTAAGTCCGATTTCGATGAAATTCGAACCATAGCTCTATAATATCATTATGCACCTAAGTGTGGACCTTAAACCTATAGATGATGCATTTATGCAGTGAAATTGTATTAATAAAATGTATAATTTATGCATCATCAATATGAAACTCTCTGAGCCTTTTCTTTCTTATTATACTATGAGGGGCAATGTCTCGATGGCTCTACAACCCAGAGAATTTAGGAAGACTAGGACTGCCTCTTTGTCCTAAGTGGGCACATCCTTGGGTCTTCTCTAGAAGTATATGATTTTGATCATCGTATGACGCGAAGCCATTCTCCTAGATAGATTCTCTCTCAGTATGCCGCTATGTATTACAACCTGACTTTCCTCATAGGGAGACGACTCAGTTAGTTACTTGAGAAACTAAAATACATAGCATAATAAACACTCGAGTAGTCTAGTCTATTTCATAGGGAGCCTACACATACCTGATAGACTTTTTGAGAATCAAGTGTAACTTAAAATACTTACTTTACTTTTTTGCACTTTTATTTATCCTCATATAATTATGCAGATTCATGTATACGATTAAATGTCTTGATTTCAATTATATTGCAGATGTGCATGATTGAAATTGTTATTATCATGCTTGTATACATTTTTAGAATCATGAATGTATAAACTTTATTGTTTAATCATTTATCTGCCTCTTAAATGTTGAATGATATATATTATGATTGATACATATTATGCAAGCTTTATGTGTTGTATACCTGCGTTAGTTGTGTGAATCTTACTGAGATTCTTCAAAGTCTCATGCTTTAAAAATAAAATATTTTTTAGGTAATATGTAATCTGTGGAGCGAATGCAGGATGTTGAGGGGGTTGTGAGTGACTGATGTTTTTGAGATCCTATGGGATACTTGTTCAATTTTAATTCAATACTCATTTGACTATTCTATTGTTTGTTTTTGAAACAAATGCTTGAATGGTTTGATATTTAATTAAACAATTTCATATTTCAATTAATTTCTTTTATGGGTAGTTGAAAGACAATATTTTTTTTTAAAATGCAATGTATCCGGGAGATTTAGTAAAAAATCCAGCATATTAAATTGATTTCAAATCAATATTTTTTTACTGTGTTTACTTACATAAATAAAAGATATTTAGATTTTGTCATTTGGACGCCTTTATCTCAAACTTTGTTTTAAGGGGCTATTGAACACCGGTGCATGCGAAGGCTTACTCTTTAGAGCTTAATTCAGTTAAGGCAATGTCAATGATGAAATACTTAAATACATTAAATTTCTTTTATGTAGTGGTTAAATAAGATTTGTTAACGATGATTCTGTACTGTATCTGGTACTAGGAGGTTAAGACACACTTTCACTTGCACTCAGGCAGGCCGTTTAGTACTTGGTACAGTTGAAACGTGTCCGTTGGTGAGACTGTTGCATTACTATATATTAGAAGAGAAAAAGAAAATCAATAATGTGTTACCCTTAAAAAAATTTCTTATATTTTTGGTTTGAAATTTGTATGACTGTTACAATTGGTATCAAAGCTCAGGGATAAAAAATCATTGGTTTACAACCATCCAATAATTTGGCATCTCATTGTCAATATGTTCTATAAATAGTGTGTATTTGCATAAAGAAGTATTTAAACCGTTTGTTATTATGAGAAAAATATAAAATAGAAAAATGTTTGAATTTAATATCTTACACTGTAGCTAAGTTGTGGTTAATTAATTGTAGATGGCTCATCATGGGAACACTTCTAGTGGAAATATTTTCAATAGAACAAACTCCAGTGATGATTGGGAGACTCAAAAAGGCTTTATCATGGACACCCTTCGAAACATTGGTCAGGCCATTTACACATTGGTGTAGAACCAGAACCGTCCAGTTCTTACAATACTGGTAGTGCAAGATAATCTGAACCTAGTGCCAGTGATGTACGATAAGTTCTTTAAGTTGGATATCCCAAAGCTGCGTAGAATTGGCTCAAGGTGATCGAGCAAGATTTTTAAGGCTTGCCTGTTCCTGATGATAGATAGACAAACCAATTTCGGTACCTACCGCTAAAAATGCGATGCCAAAAAGTGCTGGGACACTACTCACACTGTGTGATTTGTAAGAGTGGTCGACATTCCATGGTAGACTTTTCATTGAGCGTTCTTGAAGACTTATTTCCCTCAGTACGCCAGGATTAGAAAGCTACAGGAGTTTTTAGAGCTCAAGAGTTTGGTAGACTATACTACCAAATTCAGGAGTCTAGAGAGGTACTTCCCCATGCTATTTATGAATGATGAGGCTAGGACGATTAAGTTTGTCAGAGGTTTGAAAGATGGGCTTAGGTATCGGGCCATGACGAGCATGCTCGTAACTTTTGCTAATGCGATTAAGGCTGCTACAACCTTGTCAGAGGGGTGGGAGAAAGGAAATAAAGAATCATCCATGTAGCCGCCCATGAAGAATAATAATCATCGCAGATAGTATCTTATAAGTGAAAAGAAGTTCGTTCCTCTTGCCGAGAAGCAGAAGCAACAGGCAGGGAGAGGTCAGTAGCAGCCACCACAATGGAGATTTATGCAGAGATGCCAAAAGTGCAAGGTGTATAGTGGATCGAGGTGCCCTAAGGAGGCCACCATCTGCTACTATTATGGCAGGAGAGACCACTTTGCTCAAACTGTTTCAGGAAGCAAGGTGGTGTGGGGCGACAACAGTCTGGGAGGGCTCAGCCCCAGCGATAGCCAAAATAGTAGTAGCACCACGAGTAACAGCGACACCAGCAACAACAACTGGTTCAACAACAAAACTGGGTGCCCGAATGTGTGTATGCCACCACAATAGATCAATTGTAGTCGAATGATTTGGTCCAAGGTACGATTCTTATGGTGGGACATGCCACTTTAGTTCTTTTTTACTGTGGGTCTACTCATTCTTTTGTTTAAGTAGATTATGCTAATCAGTTGAAATTCCCTATAGAATCTCTTATCTTCACTCTTGATGTTCATACCTTGTTTAAGAATAATTCTTTGTGTGTTTCTCATATCCAGAATGTACGTATAGAGTTGCATGGGTAGGTCTTACCTGCCAATTTGGTCCTACTCGATATGAAAGGTTATGGTGTCATATTGGGAATGAATTGATTGTTTGGGCATTTTGCCTATATTTTATATCGAGAAGGAAACATTGTGATATCGAGACCAGATGTCCCAGAGATAGTGTTTAAGATATCCAAACCTACTTTGTATGGTCATATCATCTTTACAGTGAAGGCTGAGAGATGTTTTAATTGAGGACACACCCCTTTTTTGGTTAGTGTGATTGGGACAAAGTATGATAATTCGTTGATAGAGGACCTTGAGATAGTCAAGGAGTTTCTAGACATTTTTCTTGAAGATCTGCCCAGACTTCCACCAGTGAGAGAGGTGAAGTTTGGTATCGATTGTTTGCCCGAAACAGTGCCAATTTCTGAAGCACCCTATCGTATGGTGCCAACTGAGATCGGAGAACTCAAGAAGCAGTTGCAGGAGTTGGTGGATCACAGATTTGTTAGACCGAGTGTCTCGCCTTGGGGAGCACCACTTTTATTTGTTACGAAGAAAGATGGCTCAATACGGTTATGCATAACCTACCGCTTGCTCAACCAATTTACCATTAAGAATAAATATCCGTTGCCCAGAATCACAGATTTGTTTAGCCAGTTACTCAGAGTGAAGATATTTTTGAAAATCGATCTCCGTTCCGGCTACTATCAGCTTCGAGTGAAGGATGACGATATCCAGAAGACTGCTTTTCGAACAAGATATGAACACTACAAGTTTATGGTGATGCCATTTGGGCTTATGAATGCCCTGACGACATTCATGGCTCTAAAGAATCAAATGTTTTGTCCCTACCTTGATTCCTTCATTATTGTCTTTATAGACAATATTTTGGTATACTCTAAGAGCAGGGAACAACATCAGGATCACTTGAGGACCATACTCAGTATAGTCAGGGAACACTAATTGTATGCTAAGTTCTCTAAGTATGAGTTTTCGCTCAGGGAGGTTATGTTCTTGGGTCATGTGATCTCGAAGGATGATGTTGCCGTAGACACTGCTAAGGTAATTGAGTTTTTCTAACTGTTGTTTCGATGTAACAAATTCGTAAAATTATATTTTTGCTGAATAATTTTGGATGATTTTGAAGGTGAATGCAATCTTAGATTAAGAGCAGCCGAAGAGCGTCTATGACATCAGGAGTTTTCTTCGATTAGTGAGCTATTATAAACATTTTATCTAAGACTTCTCATGGATGACTTTGCCGATGACTAAGCTTCAGAGGAAATGAACCAAGTTTGAGTTGGATGCCAAGTGCGAGGAGAGCTTCCAGACTCTGAAGAGGAAGCTCACGTCAGTCCCAGTTTTGGATATGCTGTCTGGCAGTAGAGGTTTTATGGTTTTCACGCTGCCTCAGGCACTGACTTAGGATGTGTTCTAATGCAGCATAAGAATATTATTATGTATGTGTCTCGTCAGCTAAAGATTCATGAGAGAAATAACCCATTTACGATATTGAGTTGGCAACAGTTTTCTTCACTTTGAAGATATGACACCACTATTTATACGAAGAGAAGTTTGATGTATTCTTAGATCATAAGAGTCTGAAATACTTGTTCTCTCAGAAGTGGCTCAACATGAGGCATTGAAGGTGGTTGGAGTTAATTAAGAACTATGAATTTTCTATCTCTTATCATCCAGAGAAGGCCAATGTGGTAGCTGATACGCTTAGTAGAAAGACAAGAGGCATTTCGACCAGTTTGTTAGGAGCATGGTGAAAATTGTTGGAAGATTTTGTGGCATGGCAGCCCTTTGCGGTTGATGCAGAGGTGATTCAATTATCCAACATGACTGTTCAGTCTAATCTCATCGCTCAGATCAGGGAAGCTGAGAAAGAAGTCCCCAAGTGTGAGAGATTGCAGGCTCTTCCTCGATTGGAACATTCATCCTTTAAGCAGAAAGAAGATGAAAGTATGTGGATGAAAGAGCGTATTTGGGTTCTCAACGATCCCAAATTGAAGAAAGAGCTACTGGAGGAGGGTCATAGAGCCATGTACACCATACATTCGGGTATCAATAAGATGTTTAAGGACTTACAGAGGAAGTATTGGTGGAATAGAATGAAGCAGGAGATCACAAGGTAGGTAGTTTTAGTAGATTCCGAATAACTTTATAATGTATTTTATGGATTTATATGACCTTATCATTTTTTTTTGCAAGGTTTGTCTCGAGATGTTTGACTTGCCAGTAGGTCAAGATCGATCATCAAAGACCCGATGGTACTATGTAGTTGATGAAGATCCCGCAGTGGAAATGTGAGAAGATCACGATGGATTTCGTTATAGGTTTACCCAGGACTCGACGTCAACACGATGCGATTTAGATGATAATCGACAGACTCACCAAATCGGCATTCTTTTTACCCATTCAGATCAGTCAAGCAGTAGACAACTTAACAAATATGTATATTCGAAAGATAGTTTGATTGCACAATATTCCTTTGTCGATCATATTCGATCAAGACCCTCATTTCACTTCTCATTTTTTAGGATAGTTGTAGAAAGCTCTGAGTATGAAGCTAAAGTTCACTATAGCTTTCCATCCCTAGACTGACGGATAGTTGGAGCATACGATACAAATCCTTGAAGATATGTTGCGAGCTTACGCTCTCGATTGACTTGATTTCAATTATATTGTAGTTGCACATGCTTGAAATTATTATATCATGCTTGTATACATTTTTTGAATCATGAATGTATAAACTTTATTGTTTAATCATTTATCTGCCTGTTAAATATTGAATGTTGTATGTTGTGATTGATACATGTTATGCCAATTTTATGTGTTGTATACTTGCATTAGCTGTCTTACTGAGATTCTTTTAAGTCTTATGCTTTTAAAATATAATAATTTTTAGGTAATATGTGATATGTAGAGCAAGTACATGATGTTGTGAGGGGGCTGTGAGTGACTGATGTTTTTGAGATCTCAGGGGCTACTTGTCTTATTTTAATTCGATACTCATTTGAGTATTTAATTTTCTATTTTTAAACAAATGCTTGAATGGTTTGATATTTAATTGGATTGTTTCATATTTCAATTAATTTCTTTTATGGGTGGTTGAATGACAAATTTTTTTTTAAATGTAATGTGTTTGGGAGGTTTAACTGAAAATTCAGTATATTAAATTGATTTCAAATCAATATTTTCCATTGTTTTTACTCATATAAATAAAAGATATTTGGATTTTGACAGTTAGATGCCTTTATCTCAAACTTTGTTCTAAGGAGCTATTAAACGCTGGTGAATGAGCAGACCGACTCTTTAGAGCTTAATTCAGTTAAGGCAATGCTAATGATGAAATACTTAAATATATAAATTTCTTTTATGTAGTGGTTCAATCGGATTTGTTAATGGTAGTTTCATACTGGATTTGGTATTAGAAGGCTAAGACACACTTGCGCAAGGCGGACCGTCTAGTACTTGGTATGGTTGGAATGCGTTCGTTGGTGAGACCATTGCATTATTACATTTTAGAAGAGAAAAAGAAAATCAATAACGTTAACCTTGAATTTTTTTCTGGTATTTTTGGTTTGAAATCTGTCAGGTCGTTATACCCTGAGGTTCCTTGAAAGAACCTTAATTGAGAACTAGGTTTCTTGCTACCACCGCCCCTCAGGGCCTTAGAGTGATGTTACTTAGTCCTATAGGATCCACTAAGGTACCGTTTTTAGGGCGTCCCACCTTTTTCTTATGTTTTGATGGTGTTGATTTGGGCGCTTCGGGCTCAATTTTCCAACCATCATGAGACTGTAGTTGGACCTTTTCAAAAGAAGACTCATGTGATGTCTCAATTAGTACCTCACTCACTGCATTCACCACTTTACACACTACCGATTCATTCTCTTGGTGATCAACATCATCATTGTCAATAGCATCACCATCACATTGGTCGACAATGTCCCCATCACCATCTTGTTCAGACGGATCTAACTCAGATGTGCCTTTCGCTTACTCATAGCTAGCACTGTGCTTCCCTGAATCGCCTCCAGATACATCATTAACACATTCAGTTGTATCCCCTCATTAACAAAATTGAATATATCAAAGGGGTTATTAGTCGCCTTGGAGGAGACCTTAGAAACCTAAAGTTTTTGCATTTTTTTTCCTTCGAGCCTATTGCCATCCATTGTTCCCAGGATTTTTTTAGCCCAACTTTTTTCTAGTTCTTAGGGCAGCTATTAGTCCCATGCATCCGGGACTGACAAACAAAACAAATCTTCATTGAAGACTCATACTCAAACCTAACCTACTTACTAAAAGAGTCTCTTAACGATATAGACAAAGATTCACACAATTTACAAATCACAACAACTTCAATTAAAATTCTCGCAAAATAGAAACGAACCTGTGAAGATATATGTTTATCCACTATTATAAATTTTCCATCAACAACACTAGCAATCATGGCGAACATGTCTCTGCACTACATAGTCGGGCGTAAGCCAAAAGCACGTATCCAAATTAGGATAGAACGAAGTCCCTGAAACCTTGAGATGCCCGTACTGTAACGCCCCAAAATCTATAACCAAAAAATATGAGTTTTTTTTTAAAGAATACACAACATAAAATAATTATTTATTTTTGGTTGAAAATTTTGGGCGGGTTACAAATATGATAACTCAACATGGGTCTAGATCCAATTCCCGTATTGAACTTGGGTCTAATTCTAACTCATGATTCAGTTCTCACTTAGGAATCCGATATCCGAATAACAATTAAGCAATAACATCCATGAATTAATTGATTTGAATTGTTTGGAAAACACAATCCAATAAATACAAGTCTTTACAATTTATAAATTATTCAAAAAATATCCTAAATCTAATAAATGGTCACTGTCACTATCCGCATCATCCCGTCATTGCTCTAGCTTCCTACTCATTACCTGAATATGGTAATATAGGGGTCAGACTTATCAAGTCTAAGTAGAAAACACCATAACTATATATGCACATATGAAACTAAGCAAACGTGTAATCAATTATTCTTTCAGAACATATACAAGGCAATTTAGCAATTATCATACATTCACATGGATAATTACAACAATTAAACTCATGTAGCATATTAACATAACATATCACTGATTTAATATCAACATCATCAAATGCATGCTTTCAACACAGATATAACATAAACACAATTGCATAATCGAAAAGTGAACCTACTCAACTAATGCATTGTTTCTTTTGCTTACCAACCCTATTGAGTATGCAAAGGGTATAACACATCATAGACGGGACTAGTCAGGTATTTGTTATGCCATGTATTTTAATTTTTTAGAGTGACTGACTTAGTCAGAGCCCACTAAGAACGTTACATAACCAAGAAAAGCTTTTTCAGTGGAAAAAACAAACAGGATCGATCCTACAACTCTGTAGAGTCCTGAAACATACCACATAGTAGTCTTGACCCCTAACTCCGAGGACTGGTGACCAAGTGAGACGCCATTGATGTAAAAAATATGAGAATGTCCAATAGAGTTTTGTACCACCTACCATCTCCAAGGTAAACCAATAAACACTAATAACATACTGATAACATGTACCATTTTCAAGGTATACCCAAGTCTTAAAGATCACTGGTAATATACATCTCTTTCAAGGTATACCGAGGTCTAGAATATTTGGTAACATACACTACTTCTGAGGTATACCTAGAATCCATGGATTTATCTAGTAATATACACCCTTTAAATGTACCTAAATCTACTAAATAAGGTTATCTTTATTAAGATCATATGTCAATGCAACTTATTTACAATTTGATGCACTTTCAATACCTTATGAGTTCTCAACAACCCCTTATTTACGCTTGAGTGATCCCGTGTACATGCATATTTTTCATGTCTTATAACACATTGATATCACATAACCTCACATACATACATTCATGCACACATGATACCTTATTGGTTCCTTAAACCCCAAATTCATTCATCAACATGTTCATGCATGTTTCTTCATGTCTTACAACAAATCATACCTAAACATATGCCAACATAGTAAATTCATGCTCTCATAGCACTAAATTGGTTTCTTGAACCATAAACTCTTTCATGAATATCCAATGTGCAAGCATGCATTTCATGTTTCATAGAAAATAACAACATATATCATCATGATGCATACCATAATATCATATTACATATCATAACCACATGTTGCATGTCATAAAATCATGTTGCATATTATATCATTATTCTAGTATAATAACATAACATGCAGTCCATTTAGCCTTGTAATAGAAAATTGCAATATATGAATAAACATGTATTTACAACTGAATGCACACACATTTAACAACATTAGGACCACACACTATAATCTAACAAGTAGTATGTCCATATGGTTCAGTTTTGGAAATAATTCATGTCTAACTGATTCATTTCCGGAACCATGAAGTAATTCAAACAAGAATTCTAAATTCCAAACAACATGGACATAATTTAACAGTCAGTGTAAATTCTTCCATGACCAGTATATAATGAATTTAGATATAAGATTTTTACTGTAGATGCACAAATGTGTTAGTTGTCTACAAGCAAAAACCTAGGTCCAAACTCATTGTAGATCAGAAAATAATAAATTGTTAACTAAAACATGTTTTCTGTTTACAGAACATACCCATCTAATTCAGCCTTACCAAAAAAACATCAGTCAATGAATTTAGAGAATGAAATAAATTTTGTATATTTTACTGAAATTAGGTTGGTATGTCTAACACAAGCTTCAAAATAAATCAGCTCTAAACTCTATACCATCTGAGAATTAAAATTCATACACTACAATATGTTTTTGTTCGTGAAGAGACTATATTATAGAAATTCTTGGTTTTGGAACAAACTTTCATGATTTTTAATTCCTAAAATACAATGAATCAATGTATAAATTTTTTATCATGTATTCTTAAAAATATAAACTAACACATATAAAAATATATATTATAAAACTTAAGTTGTTTGGGAGCAATAAAATAAACAAAAATGTGTAACCTACATAGAATTTCTATCAAGATAGAAATTTTGTGCTGAATTATAGATGTCGTATCTCCCAACTTAGACTCAAATAAAGCAATTTTTTTTTCTGGGACTGCTTTTACATGTCTGAAACATTCCTCTAAAATTTAATTTTTTTTGGGTTCACCGTTTTGGAGAACCATAAATTATTTTCAAACTAGTCAGAATAAAAATAACATAACAAAATGCATTTTTAAGAAATACATAATTAATTCTATATATTTTTTTATAAAAAAACACCATAATCATGCATTTTGTGATTTTGATTCAATATAAACACATCATACACATGCATGTATATATCCAAACATGCTGAAATCACAAAGATCAAATTCATAATACAAATCAAAAGTAAGATCTAATATATTTATTAAAAAAATATGATTTTGTCCACAAGAATTAGTTTTATATAGATGAATCTTATTCTTGGATTTTTAAATTAATCATGAACAACCAATATCAGTAAAATTAATATAATCTAATACATGCTATACATGAATAAATCTAATACTTCCAAAATGATTTTCTTAAAAATGGTTTTGGAGATTTTATTGCTCCATGGTGCATATCAGCAATCCTTACATCAATCTTGGTTGTTAGATATATTAATATGCATCTGAAAATCACATCTAAGTATGCTCATGCTCCTTAGCATCATACATACACCCATAGTTAGAGCGTGCCTACCCTAAAAGTTGAAATCCGAAAACGAAAAACCAAAAACCGAAAATATAGGGAGCGTTAAAGGGTCCCTTTTTATAACATCAAAATCCCATGTGGTTTCCTTCTAAAGAAAATATGAGAGAGGGAGATGCATACCAAACTTATTATAATAATGACCTTTTTTAAGTAGGTATCTTAATAAAATATGCACTTCTTTAGGTAACCCTCGCCATTTATGATTCATAGTTAATTAGAATCCCTTTTAAATTAGTTATATTAATTAATTTAGAGAAGGAAGGTGGGGCATCCCACCTTGTGAATCCATCTTACTTAAATAATATTCAAAATAACTTCCGTGTGTTTTTAAATCCATTAGCTAATTAGCCCATTTCTTAATTAGGAAGCTAACTTGGTCTTTTGATTTTAATGAAGGTCGAATTTCTAGGCCATTAAAAATTAGAAAGTAGAGGGTCTTTGACAAGTAGGATAGGCCCACATATGGGGAGGAGGCATCCCACCCTTGGGATCCTACTTGCTTATCTAGTTTAATTAATTACTAGATTTCTAAATCCAATTAAATTTCTAATCAATTTCCTAATTAATTTCTATATTGAATCCAAATCCAAAACTAGATCTAAATCTTATTTAAGTTAAATTCACATCCAATTCAAATTCAAATTAACTTTCAAATCCAAATTCACATTTAATTAAATTCCAAATTCAAATTGGAATTAAAACTCAAATGAAATTCACTCCAAATTGAAACTAAATTTCAAATAAAATTCAATTCAAATTAAGATTCAAATTAACTTGAGACTCAAACTCAAATTATCATTCAAATTAAATTCTAATTCAAATAAAAAATCATTAATTCTAATTCGTGACATAAAAATTCAATTTTATTTATTTTCTAATTATAAAAAATTTATAGGTATTACCCGTACCATCCCTCTGTTGATACACCCTTCAAGGGTCCAAGATCCTCTGTCCAACACTGACATCATATAATCTTTATTCTCGAATCAGACCAAGAATTTACTATGAAGTAACAAAGAAAAAACCATTTTTGACACTAATTTCCATATCTTGCAAATGTGCTGAAGGGTAAAATTCTCGTTCCTTAGGACGGACATCCTACTTGCAAATCAGAGAAAACTCAAATGATTTTTTCCTTTGATCATAAATAAATTGTGAGATGCATAAATATTTTTTTACCTTCGATAACCGTGGGTTGAGGCCATTCAGGGTTAGCTATAATAACGTCACAACCAACTATTTGAGCCCAAGAGCGACATTCTTGATCCTTTATCATGCCAAGATTCTCAAGAGAGATATAAATACGTGGTTCGACACCATGGACGTTGATAGTGATAGAACCAGAATCAACATGACTCCCAATCGCAAATGACGTCGTATTCGTAGGAAGCTTAGAAGCAAGATGACGCTCGTGTATAGCATCGGCATCACCAGCCAATCTAGAAACACACAATCTGCTTTCAACATATTGCGTCTCACGAAGATCCTCAGCAGACGTATCAGGCACACCGAATACAACTGCACCAACATCTGACTTCTTATGGGGAGGGTGTTGTGTGTTCTCCCCTAAAGACACACTATTTGATATAATGCGTATTTGGGGGTCCGAATGAGTGCCACGTATATAAGCATGTGGGGCTCGTATTCCTGTGTGTGTCGGCATCACTTAGCATCAGAGTTCGGTGCGGTTGTAAAGACTTAAGTACCCTTTCTTGCTATTCTCGCCATGAAATGACAGTTCGAGAAAATGACAAAAATATCCTCTATTCAAAAAAAGGGAAACGACAGTTCGAGAAAAGAACAAAAATGTCCTCCCTCCAGAAAGTCGAGGATGATGTTAACTCTTCAAAGTCCAAATAGCAAAATGAACCTGAAGCACTCTCTCTTTCTTTTTTGTTTGAACTTTCCATCATCTTCTTCTTCTTCCTTCTCCGTGAAACACTGTAAAACCCTCTCTCTCTCTAGAGAAGAAATTAAGGGAGGCAAAGAGTCGGCGATCCGATGGCGATCGTCATCCTCTTTCTACTAGCAGTGGCCAAAATGCTGCCCTCGTCCAGCGGGCAACCGATTGCGGCCGCCCCTTCGCCGCCTACAAGAGACACCTACAACAAAATCTTCCTCCAGTACACCTACAACAAAGTCTTTCAAAGTACAATCTGTCTACCCCTATGTCGGCAATACTTTCGATCAAGGCTATGCCTTCCAAGCCACCCTGACGCTGCTCAACACGGGCGTTCGCCGGGTTCTAGCATCGCGAGGTCCTTATCTCGACCTCCGATGCCGTGCTCTCTGACAGGACCCACCTCTCCGCCAACGTTGGGAATGGCACGTTCCTCTCTGGCTTCCCTGTCATGGACCTCAAGGCTGCCATCGGGACGACTGGCGACTACTGCCTGATCATGTCGAAGATCGTGCTCAAGATAGTGGAGTTTGACATCACGATTTACACATAGTAGAGATTACGAAAATCGTGTAGCGAAAAAAATGGCACATCGCTATCAAGTAGCGATTTACGGAAATCGCATAGCGAAAAAAAATGGCAATTCGCTAAATTGAGTAGAGATTTATGAAAATCGCGTAGCAAAAAAAAAAAACCGCAAATCGCTACGCGATGTTCGTAAATCGCTAAATTGAGTAGCGATTTACGAAAATCGCATAGCGAAAAAAAAAAACTGCAAAATCGCTATGCGAAATTCGTAAATCGCTAAATCACATTGCAAAAAAAAAGGCAAATTGCAACATGATTTTCGTAAATTGCATAGCGAAAAAAAAGAAATTTTGTCCTTTTCTAGAATCATCGTTTCATGACACCAATTGCGGGAAAGGGTGTTACAAAAACCGTGAGCAAGAAACAACCGAAGGAAACAATAAACAAGAACAATCAAACAAAACACAACAACACATAGATTTACGTGGAAAAACCTTCCCTCAAATCTAAGAGGGAGTAAAAAACCATGGCTGCCAAGAGGAAAAGCTTTATTGTTCTTTTTCGACAGTTATAAGAGGGAAAGAAAAGAAATAATTTATACAAGGCCCCAAAGCCGTGGCCGCCCCGGGACCCGCGCCGGAGGGAGCCCCCAGACCCCCCCTTCTGCAAGGGCAAAAACTCTGAATCTGGCTCAACAACTCATCAAGTTGAATCATGCTACACTCAGTGTGCAGGTCAGTCGGTGCTTGATGAAGCCATGTAGGATCGTCCACAGAGGCAAAAAGAGAGGAGAGAGAGAGTGTTGATGTCCATGACCTTTTTCAGAGGGAATTCATTTATCGGATAATCCTGCAGTGCAGGGACTGGGTCTTAAATAACCATATCCGGGGTACTTAAGTCTTTGTAACCACTCCTTTTCTAGAATCGTCGTTTTATGACATCAATGGCGGAAAGGGTACTTAAGTCTTTGCAACCACACAAAACTCCGACGCTAACTGATGTTGACAAACATAAGGATACGAGCCACATGTGCTTACATAAGTGGTGCTCATTTGGACCCCGAACACGCACTGTAGCAAACAGTGCCGTCTTGGGGGGGGGGGGACATATAACCTGCTTGGCTTCTTATGCATTTCGATATTTGCTTCTTGATGATTCAATAATGAAGAGGGGGGAGTGTAGACCAATGATCACGTTCTCCATAGGCGCACATATAACTCACTGACTGCTCCTTACCAAAACAAATCAAACTTTTCAAAACCTGAGAATCCTGGGCAGGAAGACACCCAGGGATGGAAGAGGCGCTGCACCCATGCCCAACATGGTGCAACGTCTTAGAAGGATCCTCCTCCCCCATAGAGGGAGGGGAAGGAGTGACCGACTCTTAGTGCAGCCCCATCTCTCAACCACCTCTAGCACGCTAGCTGCAGGAGGGACGAAGCAATGAAACCCCACCCGTAGCGGTGCACCAGCACCTGGGTGGGTGGAAGGCGACCCAGAGGGAGGCCGAGCTGCTAGGGAAGACCGACCGGCCAAAGGCAGGCGACCACAACGGCCATCAGGAAACTCACGGGAAAAACCTTGGCAGAGCTTCTCTCTCCTCTACATTCGCTTACAATCCTGGAATTCGGATAGAAGACCAGTCTTTATTTTCATCTTTTTTGGGTTTCAACACTAAATTTCAGCAAAAGTTTTAACTGGCTCAATTGCCCATGCAAACTAAGAGCTAGACTTTGAAATATAGGAGTAACCAGATCATTTGCAGTTGAGGTAAGCTCCGTCTATGTAGGCTGCATTCCTGTCTTAATAGATGCCCTATGTCATAGCCTTGCACTAAATCTGATGCGACGAGAACACTTTTATGAATTTTGTTTGCAGTTATGATCATGATGATACTTTTCTCCCATATTTTTTACTTCACTTAATCACTAACCGACAACAATACATCTTGGCGAACGAGATGGGAGCCTTCCTTCGGAACTGAAACAATAAGTTGGCCACTGTTCAGCGTGACGTTAAGGGGTTCAGCACTTGCAGCTTTGTGCTTCACCTTTGGTCTATTTTTCTAAACAGATCTATCATTTTCCTCAACAAGGAATAAGGAAGTCTTGTACAAGAAGGCTGAAATTTCATATGCTTGCTGGGAGCAGCTAGTGGATTTATTGGTTATGAAAGCCTCACTTTCTTCATCACAAATTAAGCTCGTATCTGAACCAATTTGAGAGTTGCCAATAAATTTTCCACATCTATCTGTTACCCAGTCAATCCTTTCTAAAGCTAATAAAAGTACACTACCTCTATTTCAACACATATAAAGGAACCTTTCTAGGCTTGATGAATCAGAACACCCTGCCTTTTTCAAAAAATTTGCTTCTCCATGATACATCATGCTTTGTCAAAACAGTGGGCGTAAGAGAAGTTGATCTCCCCTAACTCATGAAAAGTATAAACTAATTTATCTAATAGAATGACACAGAGGAAGAACATGGATAGTAGCCATTTCAGAACGTCACCTTGAAATCAGGTTGTGAGAGAAGGAAGGCAATTAAGGGCCACTGCTCTGTAGGTGTGCATTGGTGAAAGACCAACCAGATAAGGATTGTGTGCCATGAATCTTGGGTTTTCAATATGCTAGTTTTTTTTTTTTCTACTCAGGCATAACTGTTCCATGAGTAATAGCATAGCACATGAACTAGATTTACCTTCTTCCACCCTGTTAGGCGGCAATTCCTGTGAGTATGATGAAACTAGATCAAACTCCCCAGCACTTCCAACTACTTGCTGTGGTTGTTACAGCTGTTGGTTCCTCCTACCAAAATCCTTGTGTTCTGCAACTGCTGGAGAAACAACAGTTTTTAGAGAGAAGGTCCTTCCTTGAGGCAGATCTCCCTGCAACCCACATATACAATTTACAACAGATGCAACTTGTATATTTATATTCAGCCCCAACCACATTTTAAAGCTCAGTCCAAGAATTTTGTATTCGAATGTTAGTCCTTGGAACATCCTGTCATCTTTCTTGTTTTTAGCCCATTGGTGTTTTCTGCTAACAAATTAAGATCCGATGTTTCCATGCATGAAAATGCTGCATGCAATTGGATCAGTCTATAAGACACCAACAACTCCACTATCCAACTGGAACCATTATTGAACTCCAAAACTGGACTACCCTTAGCAATATCTTCCAGTTTGAGCTGCTTCAGTTTCTTATTTGTTTGAACAAGGAGCTTGGCTATCTGGGAGACCCCTTTTCCTGTAAATAAGATGTCAGTCTCTGTACTCAGGGCTGTTGATGAACCCACCGTTAATTGTTGTTCTGTCATCATTCTCGCAGGCATAATTTAGAAAATGTAGAGCAATCCTTTTTGGGTTTTGTGAGCAGCTAGATAAAATAGACTTGCTCTGCATTACTGGTATTGGTTCCCCAGCAGATGCCAGAGATGTAATGACAGCAGATGCTGGTGCCGCTGTGTATCGTGTTGTCTCATTTTCAGGAAGGAGTTTGTATAGGATTTGATGTACTTTTCCCCGCAACTTGTCTGGGTTGAGTAGGTTCTTGATCGGTGGATCCTTTTAATTTTCTGCAACATCTGTTGACAACATGTCGGTAGCATAGTGGGTCTATTAACAACTGCAGTCAATGATTGTACTCGAACATTGTTAAGACCAAGTCTTATCAGTTCCTAGGTAGATCTAAGCTGAGATACATGCTGATAGTAATCTAAGAATCGTCTCACAATATGTCCATGTATCAAACCCCATACACACATGCAAAGCTATGATGTACCTACCTCAAAATTGAAAAAACCAACCAAAAAAGCTTTTACAAACTGTGTTCAACCTCGTATCCTCCCACACATGCACCACCAATGTGCATCCACCACCAACCCACTTCCTCTTCCAAAGAGAGGGGGATGTGGGTGGAAGAAAGAAGAGGGAGAGAAATATATGAGGTAGAGAAAGCTAAGTAGAGAAAGAAAGAGTGAATAGGCAATAAAGAGAGATGATCCTAGGGGGGCATGAGATGGGAAGGCGGTTGGATACTTCCTTTATAGGTTCCTATATGAGTTTTCTTATGAAATAAAGAAACTCCTTCTAACCTTTTTCTAATTCAAATTTCACTTAAATTTTATTTAAATTTAGGGATCCTAGCTAATTAAGATTCCTATAGGAAACTTTTAAATCCTTAGCTAACTAGGTCTATTATTGAATTAGGAAACTAATTAGCTAGTTAACTTTAATTAAAGTAGAGAGAGTTGAGAAAGTAGGAGGGGCACACATGGGGGGCATCCCGCTCTATGGGTCAAGCTTTCTTAATTTAATTATAATAAAATTTTCAAACCGAAATTAACTCTCAAATTAAATCCTAATAAATTTTCAAATCCAACTTAAATTCTAGATTAAATTCAAATTCATATTCAAATTTAAATTTCAAATTCAAATTGGAATTCAAACCCAAATTGAAATTAAATCTCAAATTGAAATTAAATCTCAAATTGAAATTAAATCTCAAATAAAATTCAACTTCAAATTGAAATTAAATCTCAAATGAAATTCAACTCCAAATTAAAATTAAAATTAAAAATAAAATTAAAAATAAAATTAAAAATAAAATTAAAAATAAAATTAAAATAAAAATAAAAATAAAAATTAAAATTAAAATTAAAATTAAAATTAAAATTAAAATTAAAATTAAAATTAAAATTAAAATTAAAATTCAACCTATATTTAAGACATAAATTTCATCTTTATTTATAAAAAAATTATAAAAAATTCTTAGTGTTACGTCATTCTCCCTTAAAAGAATTTTGTCCTCAAAATTCAATACAAGAACTACTCGAACAAACTTAGGTATTTCTCCTTCATGCTAGCCTTAGGTTCCCATGTACGCTTCTCGATACCATGATGTTGCCAAACCGAAGAAACTTTTAATGTCTCAAACATTTTTTGTTGTTTCTAATTCAACATAGCTTCACCCATAACAGGGTCTACAAACACTTCTTCCTTCGAGATAATATGTCCTAAGAACATGACTTTCTCAAGTCAAAACTCACATTTTGAGAACTCTAAATCCTCCATGATTTCAATCCAAATGTGTTCAATGTGGGTCAATAAGGATAAGTAGTTCACATGTATGAGTAACTGAAGTAAAAATTTTAGGTTCAAATTTAGGATAATTTGAGATTTAAGATTTTTTTTAACAGGCACCAACTTTTATCTGTGAACAATTATGTTGTATCAAAAAATTGTTCTCAGTATCCCAAGTAAGATTCTACTGTAACTCTCTCAATACTGATTCAATTATCATGATTCTTGATTCTAGAGTGTAGCCGACGCTCCAAAAAAATCAAAAGAAATAAAAATCACCTTGATAGGACAAGTGGTGACCAAATCAATAGGAACTATCAAAACAAAATTTTATAAAATATTGGATTTGTCAATTCTTGGAACTCCAACGTGAACATGGAGTTTGTTCACATGAATTCAACAAGATTGGCACCCAAGATTGATACACACTTAATCCAACCCTTCAATCCACAACCGAACATACTTCTTACTCAGAACTTCAACATAGATTGGACCTAAATCAAAATTGAAAGTAAAACCACTCCAAACTTCAAATTATCACCACCTTTGCATTGCATGGGGTTCTTGAAGCTTCACGTAGGAATGGGGGTTTTCACGTGGATCTCAACAAGAATGCTACCCAATAAACTTATACTCATAATTCAATCCTTTTAACACCCTTCTAATAATGAATTCACTCATAAATGCAACATATCTTGGACCCAAACATGAATTTGTAATCAATCTTCTCAAATTTCCAAAATATCGCCTGCTCAAGAAGTCTTGGATTTTCATGTGAGAATGAATGGCTCACCGTGAATCTTAGTAGGATCTTATTCTCGATCAAAGCCCTCACTTCTTTTAGTAGAAAACTCTTCAGAATCTTGACCCAAACTGAGATTAGAGTTGGAACTTACCAAATTCTTGCACCCACAAGGCTTCTTGATCACTTATTGCAAAAATCGACATCTCAATGCTTCCATTCACCAATGCCACCACTTGTAGAACTTTGGGTTGGATTCTTTCATCAAGATTGATGGCCGGGGATGTTGCTCACTCTAGTTGAAGGTTGCGGAGGCCGGAGTTTGTGTTGAGTCACCAAAATCTCCTTGGAAGCCGACGGTATGCTTGATCGACACTTGTAGTGAATGGTGCAATTACACCTCAACTTGATTTTTCTAATGGCGCCTTCTTAGAGATGAATGGAAGGAAGCCACAATTCTATTGGTTTTATAGCTCTAATACCAATTTGTTATCCACCCAAAGTAAGGTGAGACTAGCCTTGAAACAATGGGGAGAGGAAGATGGGGAAGCAAGGGAGGTCGGCTAGCTTGTGAATGTAGATGAGAAGGAGTGAGGGAGACTTGGGCAACTTTGGGAGAGAGAGGGAGAGATGAGAGAAGGAAGTTGGGATGGTTAAGAGGTTTGAAAAGGGAGTTAGGAATCTTTAACAAAATCAGTTAGATCCAATATTCTCTATTGAGAATCCAAATCATTAAGCAAGTACAAAGTGGGATGAATTACAAAGTAGAGAGTCTTGGGTATTTGTGGAAACATGGCCAGCCCAATTACCAATTTTTCCTTCTAACTACCCCTGCCACCTCAGTCCAAGTACAATTTCTAATTTAACCTTGCAGTTAGTAGGACAATTCCCATGCACCCAACCCATAGACCCGCCTAGGCTAGTTCCCACTTAGCTGATTTTCCCAATTAGGCTAGCCTGCCAGTGTAGTTGACCTTGTCTTGGCTTGTATCACATTTGCGCACAACTCTCTTTGGCTACTTTTGTAACTAAGAGCGTGGGATACAAACCTCTCACTATAGGATATTGGAATGGCAATCAAACAAAAGTGTAGTAATGTGTTGATTAAAAAATAGCAACTTAGTGTGAAAAACATTAATGTTGTGAGGTGTATAGATGCCATCAATGATGCACTACATTGGACTTTCACCGGCGTATAACTGATGGAACATATTACTGCAGAAAAAAATTCAACTGAGGATCGTGACAGATTAATCCTCATGCTCAAGGCCTATGCGGATCAATGTGCAGACATGTTCACTGGTGGAGCAGTTGCAAACGATAAAGCCACTACCTGCAGTTTGTGACCAGTGTGATAAAATTGCAGAAGATGCAGAATCAAAGAAGATTGCAGGGGGGTTGATGGATGCAGAAGTTAAATTCCAGCAAAGCAACAAGCTGTAGAAGAATTTACAAAAATTCAGTCGAGAACAAGCTGAACCGACTGAACTAGCAACACAATATGTTTTAGTTGCATACAACAACCACCACTGAAACACTAATTAATTATATCAGCAAGCTTGAGGAGCTGCAAGTCAACAACTTAGTAAGCAATGTAGAAAGATCGAAAATGAGTTGTATGGGAATGACATTTGATGTGAAAATGCAGGCCATTGCATTTGATCCAAGAGGTAAAGGTATCTAGACATTGAAGGAAGAGGAGTGGTCTGGAATCTCCCAAGAACTACCCTGTTCAAAGGTCTAGGAAGTCCATACATTGAACATTTGGGCAAGATTGTTCAATGCTAGCATCCGAGAAGGCTGAGGATACATGCTTAGTGCCTAATAAATTGTTATAAAAAGAACAACTGCCATAATGAGTATAAAGGTTTTCATAAACTCAAAATATTTTTCGGAAATCACTTTTGAGAAAAACATGTTATTAAGTAAAAATATTGAATCTTATGTTTAATTCATGTTATGAATTAGATCTATGTATTTATAATATGCTTAGATGTATATATATACATGAATATAATATATTTTTGATGAATCAAAATTATTGGTTGTATGATCTTAGTATTTTTAAATAAAAAACATAAAGTTCTTGATATGTTTCTTGAAAAATGCATGTTGTTCTATATTTTTATTTTGACCAGCTTTAAAAATAAATCTGGTTCTCCAAAATGGTGAACTCATAAATCCTAAAAAATTAGAGAGGTGTTTCAGACATATGAAAGCAATAAAAAAAAATTAGACTTAAGTGAGTTACGGGTTAGGAGATATGACCTCTACAAGTCGACATATAATCTCGATAGAAAATTTGTTTAAACCGCATTCTTTTGTAAAAATTATAGCTCTCAAAATATTCAGAATTTATGACTGAGATCTTCATATGTATTAGCTTGTATATGGAAGAACACACAATACAAATCTTGTGCATTGATTATTTATGGTTTAAGAAATAAAAATCACAAAAGTTTGTTCTAGAATCTAAATTTTTTGGAGAACATTATGTTAAATAAGATAAATAGTGTATATTTCAGCATTTTTAATTCTTTGTTGAAAATGAATTTAAGTCTGAATTTTCAGAGACTTGTGTCAGACATATCAAGCCACCCACAATAAATAATTTAAAATTTATTTCATTATGTGTATTTATGGCTGCTATTTCTTTGAAAAGACCGAACTGAACAAGATTGTTCTCTGAATAGAAAACAATATATGTTTTCGAAATTGTTATTGCCTGATTTGAATTGAGTTTAGGTCAGAGTTTTTTCTAGTGTGCTTGTAACATGTTGGAGAATCTATAGTAAAAACATCATAGCCTAAATCATTTTATATAATTTATAATAGAATTTATACTGATAGGTAAATTTTGTCCTAATAGTCTTGAGTTGAAAACTTGTGCTTGAATACATATCATGATTTCAAAAGTGGACCGAATGAACATGGCTTTGTTCTAGAGATGAACCGGATGAATACACGATCTGTTGGTATACTGTATGAGGGTCTAATGAGGTTGTAGTGTTGTGACATCACTTGTGAATATATTTTTAATGTTATATTGTAAATTTTTGTTATAATGCTATAATAGGTTGCATGATGTGTTAATGTGATGATATGCAACATGATATTATATGATGTTATGATATGCTATATGACATAAAAAATATGCATGCATATGTAAATGTACATAAAATAGCAAGTGGTTTAAAAGAACAAATGTGGTGTCATAATTGCACGAATATGATATGTGGGTCAATTGAGGTTGTATGCTAGTGCATTATTTTTTTGAAAATTATGTGATTGCATTATTTAAATTATTGTTATGATGCACAAATCAATTGATGGATGGTTTAAATTGGTTCATGAATTATATTGTTATTTTTATATCTCGAATTTGCATTCTTGTGTTCAAACCAATTCAAGTCCAATACGGAAATTGTGTCTAGTCTCATTCTGAGTTGAAATACCTGTAACCCGCACAAAATTCTAACCAAAACTAAGATAAATGTTTTTTGCTATATTTTGATTTTGTCTTGATAAAGAGTTCTTGTTCTTGGTCATCTCTTTCTCGAACTTGGTTCTAGTTAGGCCCCCAGTGCTTACTTTGGTTGAAGCAATGCCATTGATAAAGCCTTGCATAAAAAATATTGCTTTATATTTTTGGGTTAAATTTTTTGGGTGTTACCGTTTAACTAGCTCCAACCCCCAATTTGGGATGGATTTGGATCAGATTCTAATCCTATAAGATCAATGACAGATCCATGACATTGATCTTATTGAGTCTAAGCCTCTTAAGTCGAATCTGGGTTCAGATCCAATCTAGACCCATAATTATTGGTGCAAATCTCATAAACTGGCTTCAATATAAATGGATCTAGATCCAGATCAAATCAAGAACCCATTTCAACACACTTTGAAAAAATGCCTATAACTCAATGTTTATAAGTCCATTTGAAAGCTAACGTCCTCGGATATAAAGTACTTTTTAGGATAAAAAACAAAATCAATCATTTAAAAGAAAAAAATCACTCAAATTAAGACCTACTTTCCAAATAAGTCATTTTCAAAATTCAAATTTTGTTTTGGCTATAACATTTGACCTCGATATTGGATTAAAGTAATTTTTGGCTTGTTGAAAAGCTAAAAACCTTTAATTTTGGTTAAAAGTGGTTGAGGGTGTTATTTTAAGGGTTAGAGTTTGGTAAAAACTGAAATACCTTTCAATAAAACCCAAAAGTACTAAAAAATCTTAGAAAATATAACTTAAAATACATTTATTAAATAGGACTTTGAAAATACCGTTTCAAAAATTCTTGAGTGTGCTTGGTAATGCGATGATAGAAAATTTCTTCTTTTCTGAAATACTTTATATTCTCGATGAATAGCAAATTACAAAAGGTTCACACCCTGAATCTCGAGGAATGTGAATGAATGCATCCTGATTTCTAACAAATCATAGCATGGCATAATATCAGGTACCAATGATCGAAGTTGGTTTGAGGAACCCAATTTTTTTTGAGTCTCAACAGACATTAGGTCTTAACATAGGATGCTCTATGGACTGACGGAGGAGTATGTAACCCAATCAACAATCACATGAACTTCTTCATTTTCCAAGTAAATCCGATGTTTTGGTCATTTCTTGTCAAAAAGTGCAAGTATTTTCAAAGATTGTATTTGACATCATATCTTTCAAAATAAATCTTTATCATTCAAAATCATGTCTATTATCTACATATGCAATTCTTATGTGACAAGGCACTTATTTCATCCTCTTTTCTATCTTTCTTGACAAAGACTTTCCACTCATTTAACAAAGTTCAAAGAAAAGCATACTAGCTTTGCCTTTAGCCTAAGCTGGCTCAACAAGAGCTCTTTGCTCATATAAAAGAGCATCATAGAGACCCTCATGCCGGGCTACATACTGGCTTTTCCTTTAGCCTAAGCTGGCTCAACAAGAGCTCTTTGCTCATATAAAAGAACATCATAGAGACCCTCGTGTCTGGCTACATACAAGCCTTAATCAATAGAGCGTGTTTGTCATCTTGTCATTATTTTCAAAGACTTTTAAAAAAGCTGTCGTTGCCAACTTTTGTCTTAATAATAGTTGTCTACTTCTTTGTTACCGACGACGCTTTGCTTGACAACAAAGAGGGTCATCTTTAGGCACCCTAATTTTCACCAAATGATATTTTTTTTAAATCTCATTTCAAAAAACATTCTTGAGTGGCTCTATGGCTTGACTAAATTTGCTTGCACCGACCATGTACATGCGCTTGCCGTTTTGCCAATTTTGCTTCTCTTTGGCCATTCTTGCATTCATTACATTGCATCATACTTGTTGGTATAAAGGCCTGCACTTCAATCATTATGTCAACCTTAAGACCAGCTATGAAGGTTCCCATGAGAAGCGCTTCTTGTAACCAAACCATCACCATGTTGCTTAACCCTCAAATTCAGCTTGATAGTCTATAATGCTTCCAGTTTGCTTGATGCGTGACAATGTGATATTGTCATTAATGAAGGCTGACGTACCAAACCTCAATAACAATGCTCTTGCAAATGATTCTCAACTTTAAGTCCCCATTTGAGATTCATGCTATGAGTACCACCTAATAGCCTCTTCTTCTAAGTGGATGATGGCCAAATAAACATTTTCTTTCTTGGGTACATTGACAGACTTTAAATAACCAGCTGGTAGGGTCCTTTCCACTGAACTTAGGAAAGTCTAATTTAGATTGCCTAGTTGTTATTATGCTGACGGAGGGCTCCCTATTAGCTGATGTGATACATTCAATGCTTGCATGCACATGTGAAACTTGAGGAGGGGGCCCTTGGGATCCTTGGCCTAGCCGGCTCATCGTGGTTTGCATCATTAATGACAACTGAGCATACATGTCATTCAATTGAGTAAATTGTCCCTCAAACTGAGTAAACTTCTCACCAAACTTCTCTTCCAATGAATGGAGACCTTTTTGCAATTCAGTTCTAATCTCTACTCTTACTTCCTCAACTAAACCTTGAGCCCTCATAGTTATGGTGCCAGGTTCAATCAAACTGTACTCAATTTTGGTGAAGGTGAAATGGGTTCTTCTGGTCTTGATTTATGATAGGGTTTAACATGATCTTGAAGTATATTATCTTAGGTAGGTTCAGTCAAAAAATCAGGTTAAATGGATGGGTTTTCCTAGGTCAACTGGTTCTATAAGCTGTCTATAAAAAATTATAGAACACAACAAATCCATTAATCTTAACACATAAATTAGGATATAGCAAGATCCAAGAATCACAATTATGTCAAATAATAATTCATGCTTTTATCATATGTTCAAATAACCAATCCATTCCCAAGATAATGTCATAACTGACCAACGGATCGACATGCAACTCTTGTCTACCAATCACCACCTTAGTCTTGGGAAGATACTTAGCACATTGAGAATATACTCCTAAAGATGATATAACTTAAAATTCGGTCTGTAGACTAGACAGTGAAACTACTAGTAATCTAACACATAAAGCAGAAATAAAAGAATATGTAACGCTGGAATCAAACTGTTATTATTGCAAAATTTTACTTTTGCAAGTCAAACTGACCTTTGAAAAAGATTTTGAAAGTAACTCACATCCGTTTTAAAATGCAGGATAATTCTGAAGAATGAGACTCACTTGTCGGTACAAGGTTCAACCGTTCCGGGCACCATAACCAGGGGTAATTGAATCAAGGATCAATCATGTGTTTTGCTTTGCTTAACTTGCTTAAATCGATGTTCTATTCCCTAAATGCACAAAGAATCAGGCATGTGCTATGAATTTTAGAAAATGCAGATTTGAAAACATGATGTTTGCTTGGAATAACTGAAAATATTTGGAAAAAAGGAGACACTTTGAAAATCGTGAATTGCATTGGGAAATACTTTTTTAAACAAAAATCAGTTTATGAAGAAATCCTGAGGTTTTGAGAAAATCGATTTTGAAGAAATTCAAATAACTTTGAGAAAAGTTGATTTCTTTTAATTCTGAAATTGAGAAGTTATTGGAACTTGGAAAATTGATTTTTGAACTTAGAAAAACATTTGGAAATCCCTTGAAAATTGTTTTTGATGAAGAAGAAACCTTAGTGTCTTGGAAAAGTCAATTTTTTTGAAGAAAATTCAGGGTAACTTTAAGAAATCGATTTATGAATTAATCAAAAGATTGGGCGTGTAGCCCTGTGAAATATTTTCTATGATGCAATCTAAACCTAAGTGAATGAATGCAATTTGCAAAAGTATTTTTTAAAGAATTTATGAAAATCATTTGAAAAAGAGATTTTTGTGCCTTATAGAACTTAGATGAAATAGATTCTTTACACATCCCTGACTATGGCCACGAATATGTATTGAATATAATTCATTTGATTTTAAAAGGAAAAATATTTAGAAAACTTTAAAATATACAATGATTTCTGAAAATGCCTAAGAGTGTAGGCCATTTGTGGCTTAGAAAAGGATGATAAATCTGGGTTTCGTTCGTACTCTGACTACGACCATAAATACGAAACCTACCAAGTTTATCAACTTCTTAGAAGCTAGTGCATGTGCCATTCATGTAGATCATTGTGCGTTTGAATATGCGTGAATCATCATCCATCACACATTGGCATTTATATAAAAAAAATAAGTTATATGCAATGCAGTCCTATTCAAAGCAGGAAAAGTAAATTCTTATTCCAAATTTATAATTACAATTTACATAAAAAAAATACCCTTGAATGTCCCTGCAAAACTAGAAAACTTGCTAGTGAAAATATGTTGGCTTTTCTGGATTTATATAATAATATCTGAAAATTATTGGATTTATCATGATATAAGCCTTTTTCCATATTTTTTTGAGATAAATATAATAAAATATGATATATTATTGAAGAAATAATAAAAATAAATAACTTTGAAATTTAGAATTTTAAGAAAAATAACAAAAATACCCCTAAAAACAAGACTATGACTTTGAAATCAGGGTTTTTAGAAAAGATTTTGGTAAGAACTTTGGATTTAGGGCTCAAATGGATTCAAATAAGCACCAAATCGGGTGTGAAGCACTCTAGCATGATTATAAACATGATCAAACATTAAAATCATGAAACATTTTATAAAAAATTGAAATATTACAAAAATAACAATTTTTGTCAGGGTTTTACTCGAACCGAGATACCCCGGGCACCCTATTTTCATGATTTAATCAAATAATATATCAAATGAATTCCAAAATCAACAAAAATCAACATGGACAGTTTTGATAACCCTAAAATTGAACTGAATTCAAAAAAATATATTTGTAATATTATTTTAATATGAAAATTGAATAAAAGCCTAAAATACATGATTTTGCTTGCGGGCATGTACCTGCTACAGTGTCAGACTCGAATCAAGTATCAAATCACCATAGAAATTCACAAAAATTTACAGAGGAATACTATACAGAAAAATAAAGTTTTCCTGTTTTAAAGAGTAGAAAAATCATCTTTGGTTAGGGAGATATTGCTCCGACGATATATGATTGATTCTGGCTTATATATAACAAGTTAAAATAAATACATCCGGTTTCGGGTATAAGGAAATATGACAAATCATATTTAAAAATTATAAAATTTTAGCAAATGAAATTAGATACACAGAGGAAGATTTTTCTTTTTACAGTTCATCAATCGGATCTTTAGTGAGGGAGACACGATTGACAATAGTTAATCTAGGGTTTAAACAAGGTATAATAGGCTTTGTAAAATCGATTCTATTTTCTCATAGAGGAAAACTAGCAAACAGATGCCTAAAAAACTGAATTTTTTATAAAAAATACTAGACATAACAATAAAAACACTGCAACTTACGAATTATCAATCAAATTTCTGATAATGGAGATATCACCTTGGAAAGTTGTTCCCAAATCCACATAGCGATTTCACGGTTTAAAAAGTAAGATTCGGTTTTCTATTTTTTTGACAGAGTTACAGAATCCAAAATAATTCATTTTTTTTATATGAAATTACTGACATATTCATGGTTTAACCCTAAAAAAAATAGATTTTTTAACAGAAAAATGTATATAAAATAACACTGTTCCCGCGTGCCCGACATCGAGTATTACATATTATCGATAAAACTTAAAAAACCCTAATCTAAACATGAAAAATAATTAAAAAAACATGCAAATAATACCACAAATTTGAATTTGATGCTTGAATGAGTAAAATAAACATTAATATGATAAAAAAAATAAAAAAATCAAGGATTACACGGTTAGAATTTGATTTTGCCTTCTAAAAGAGAGATTCGATCCATTAAACGAGCGAATCTCATCTTTTATTTGACTTAAATATAAAAAAATGATATTTCCAACAATTTCCATGGATTGCAATAATGAAAAATGTCCTCAAACTGCATTAGATCACTTTCTTGAATCAATTTTAAGGTTCTTGAACGAAAGCTAGGCTTGAAATCTATACACAAGGGGCGACAATGGTGAAAACCATAGAAAAAACATAAAAAAATAATAAAGTTAATGAAATAAGATAAAAAAAACTTACCTTGGAGGTTGCTAAAACAATGTAGGAAGGAGAGGATGCTGAGAGGAGAGAGAAGCAACAAGAAAGGGAAAGAGAGAGCATAGGGGTTGACCCCTTTTATAGGGTTTTGACAGGCTATTTTTAGAAAGAAAAAAAAACTTCCTAAATGGGATTGGATAAGCCATATGGGGCAATTTTTTTTTGAAGACCCCTAACCTAATCCTAACTCTAACTAATCTACCTAAGTCCTAATAAAACCCTAAAACCAATCCAAATGTGGTGCCAACTCCTGTGGGCCCACATTTAGTTTTTAAAGGCTTAAATTTAAAAGTTAAAAATGTGTTTTGAAAATACTAAAGTAAAATGAAGTTTTAAAATCAATTTGGACCTTTTCAAACTCCTAAACTAATTAAAACACTGACTAACCCTGACTCTTTCAAATGTGGCACCACCCAGAGTGGGCCCCATTTGATTTTTCAAAAGCGATTTTTAAAACTTGAAAATGAAAGTTTTCAAAAAGAGGTTTAAAATTTGAAATTGAAATTGAAAGTTTTTTTTTTCTTTTGAACCAAATAGAGTTCTGACTAGATCAAAACTCCTCCAGATGTGGCATCAACTGAGTGGGCCCCACATCAGGGTTTTGAAAAAGTTAAAATAAAGACTGAAAATGGTTTAAAAAAAGAGTAAAAATCACCGAATGAAAATTAGAAATTTTAAAAATAGAGTCCTAAGCGAACTGAAACTCTAGACTAGAGTCCTAAACCAACTAAAACTCTAAAATTTAGGTTTTTGAAAGCCAAATAAAGAGGTTTTTAAAAGCTTTTCTCAAAATGAGTGAAAATAAGTCAGAAAAAGCTGTCATAGTTAGAGTCCTAACTCAATCGAAACTCTGAAATAGAGTCCTGAATCAACTGAAACTCTACAAAATAGACTAATTTTTGAAAAACAAGTAAAAAAAATGAAAATAGAAGTAGAAACAAAAATCAGAATGGAGTCCTAACCGGATTAGGACTCTGGGACAAAGTCGTGATCGGACTGAAACTCTAGATTTTTTTGTTTTTTGACAATAATTGAGAGTTTTTAGAAAATAGGTGGAAATATGATGAAATTTGAAATCAATATTAGAGTCGTAATCCAATTGAAACTCTAAGACAGAGTCTTAGTTGAACTGAAACTCTAAAATTTTGAGTTTGTTTTCGAAAAACAAGTAACATTAATGTAACATATGAAATCTTGGTAGAGTTCTGAACCGATTAGGGCTCTGGAACAAAGTCCTGATTCGACTGAAACACTAGAATTTTGTTTCTTTTGGAAAACATATGAAAGGATTTTTGAAAACAAGTGAAAATAGCAACAAGAAATGAAATCAGAATAGAGTTGTGACCCGACCGGAACTCTGGGGGCAGAATCCTAATTCGACTAAAACTCTAGATTTTTGGCATTTTTAAAAGATAAATAAAAGAGTTTTAAAAGGTTTTCTTAGAATTTGATAACATGAGTTGAAAAACGAATTTAGGGTCAGAGTCCTAGTTCAACTAAAACTCTTGAAATAGAGTCCTAAGTTGACTAAAACTCTACAAAATTGATTTTTTTTCTTCAAAAAACAGGCGAAAAGATTTTAAAAACAAGGGAAAATGGGAGTTAAAATAGAAATCAGAACATAGTCCTGATCCGATTAGGACTCTAAGACAGAGTCCTATTCGACTAAAACTCTGAAAATTTTGATTTTTCTAAAAACAGACAAGAAGATTTTGAGAGCTTTTCACGAAAATAGGTGAAAACAAGATGAAAGCTGAAATCAAAATTAGAGTCCTGATCCAACTGGGACTCTGGGATAGAGTCCTAATTCGACTAAAACTCTTAAAATTTTAAACAAACAAGGAGGTTTTAGAAGCTTTCTTGTAAAAATAGATGAAAACAAGGTGAAAACTGAAACCAAAATTAGAATCCTGATCCAACAGGAACTTTGGAACAAAGTCCTAATTTGACTAATACTCATAAAATTTAGGGTTTTCTAGAGAAAAAATGAGCGAGTTTTACAAAGCAGGTGAAAATAAGATAGAAATTGAAGTCAGGTTCAAAGTCCTAATCCAACTAGGACTTTGAGGAAGAGTCCTAATTCGACATGAACTCTAAGAGTTTTTGGTTTTCTGAGAAGCAAATGATGAGATTTTAAAAGAGACTTTTGAAAACAAGTGAAAATATAGTAAGAAAGTGAAATTAGAGTAGAGTCCTGATTCGATTAGAACTCTGGGACAGAGTCCTAATTTGACTAGGACTCTAAAAATGAGGGTCCCTAAAAAGGGGTTCAATGAATCAACAAAAATTGCATGCGAAAATAATGAGCTCCCTCAAACTCTCCCTAAAAGAAAGGGTCCCTCGCAAGAGAAATGATTAATAATTGATTTTGAGCCAATTGGCAGACGAGTTCGACACAAAGGTCGAATCTTGAAAGACCATTATTGGCGGATGCAACCCAAAGGTTGGAAAATAATGATTGACTTTGATAGAATTGATAACTCGAAGGTTTGCTTGATAAAAAATGATGACTAGAGATCTGATAAAATTGATGAAATGGGTGACCCACAGGCCTGATTAATAAAAATTGATTGATAAAAAATTGGTTGATAAAAATTGATTGACTCAGAGCTTTGAAAATGATTGATTTTGACAAAATTGGTGATCGGAGGCCTGACTAACAAAATTGGTGACCCAAAGGTCAGTTTGATAGACTGGAATGACCCAAAGGTCTGATAAAGATTGTTTGGCTCGCAGATCTGAAGATTGGTATTGAGCATGAATCCTACTGCGAGAGCAATATAAAAGATTGAACTTTTTAAAATAGCGACCAATATGAGAATCAAATTTTGAAGAAGCACCAACACAAACACTGGGTTTTGAAAGAGTACCAATATGAACACTAGATTTTGAAAAAGTACAAGCACAAACACTGGATTTTTGAAAAAGGTACTAGCACAAACACTAGATTTTAAAAAGGTACCAACACGAACATTGGGTTTTGAAAAAGTACCAGCATGAACATCGGGTTTTGAAAAAGTACCAGCATGAACACCAGATTTTGAAAAAGGTACCAGCACGAACACTGGTTTTGAAAAAGTACCAGCACGAACACTGGATTTTAAAAAAGTGTCTTAACCCGAAGGTTGATTTTGGCAAGACCAGAGAAAATGGTTTTGATAAAAGACTCGACCCGAAGGTCAAATTTGAAAAAGATTGATGTTTTAAAAAGTGCTTGTTGATTATTATGGGAGATTTTTAATCTTTGCCTTCAGGATTACTGGGACAACTTGCCGGGGTCTCAGGATTATCCCTTATCCTGAATGGGTAATAAATTTGATACAAATGCAAAATGGATGCAAATGAATGCAAATAAATGAATGATGAAAGATTTTGTTTGATCCTTCACGCATACAGAGTATTCCAAATAAAAGTCAAGTTTCATAACAAAAGATGCCCTAGTGTAGTCTGGGAGGAAGATGTTTAGATAAAAGAATAATTGATCATTATTTGAAGGAAGCTCATTAATGAATACAAAAGATAGAATAGAAGTTTTCTAAGTGTAGAATTTCTTTAGATATCGAGCATTGATAAGATCAGGTAATTCAATCCCATCTGCATTAATTAGACAATATGAATTACGTGGTAATGCTTCTTTGACTACGTAGGGACCTTCCTAGTTTGGTGACCATTTGCCACGAGGGTGGTGCTTGAGATGAGCCGTTGATCTAAGGACCAAATCATTAACTCGAAATCTTCTTTTGATGACTGACTTGGCATATTGCCTAGCTATCCTCTGATGATAAGATTGAGCGTGTTCTGCCGCCTTGAGTCTTCTCTCATCGAGTAGATCAAGTTGTATCAAACTCTGTTGCTGATATTGATCGAGTGATAGCTCTAGTAATGATGCAAACTTAAGAGCGGGTTTCTGAACATGAAGAGACAATACCACCTCGGTTCCATAAACAAACTCTAAAAGAGTTGCATTAGTTGGGATCCGAATGGTGGTTCGATATGCCTAGAGTGCATCGTAGATTTTCTCATGCCAGTCACGACCCGTCTCAACGATCCTTTCTAAGATGTGAATCAAAATTTTATTTGTAGCTTCCGCCTGACCATTCCCTTGAGGATAGTAGGGAGCTGAAAAATGTTAATGAATTCTGAATTTCGAACAAAAGATCTTCATTCTCTCATTTTTTAAATGAGTATCATTATCTGAAATAATATCATGTGGTATGCCAAAATGGCAAAGGATATTCTTGTGGATGAATGAAACTACATGTTGGCCTTACACTATACGCAAAGTGACAACCTCAACCCACTTGGTGAAGTACTCTGTTGCAACAAGAAAATATTTGTGTCCATTAAAAGCAGAAGGAGTAATTGGGCCTACTATGTCGAAGGCCCACATTGAAAATGGTCATGGAGATACGACTGATTGTAAATATGTGGTTGACGCATAAATGGAAGGTGCGTGTATCTGACATTGAACACACTTCTTCACAAAATAATAGCAGTCTTATTGCATGGTTTTCTAATAATACCCTGCTCGAATGATCTGCTTAACAAGGGTTTGGTAACCGACGTGGCCACCATAAATTCCCTCATGCGCTTCTCGAACAACTTCCTTGGCTTCTTATTCATCTAAGCATTTGGAATACTCGACACTTGTGATCATTGCAAAATTTTACTTTTACAAGTCAAACTGGCATTTGAAAAAGATTTTTAAAATAACTCACCTCTGTTTTTAAATGGGGGATAATTCTCAAGAATGTGACTCACCTGTCGGTACGAGATTCAACCATTCATGACACCTTTACCAGGGGTAATTGAATCAAGGATAAACCTAGTGCTTTGCTTTGCTCAACTTATCTAAATCATATTCTTTTTCCTAAATGCATAGAGAATCAGGCATGTGCTATGACTTAGAGAAATTTTTGATTGAAAGATATGATGTATGCTTCAAAGATTTAAAACACTTGGGAAATTTTTGGAAAAGGTAATACTGTGAAAATCGTGAGCCTTGTTTTGAGAGAATATTTCTGAAGAAAAAGGAAATCGATTTCTGAAAAGAATCCTAAAGTTTTGAAGAAATCAATTTTTGAGAAAACTCAAAATGACTTAGAGAAAGTTGTTTTCTCTAAATTTGAACTTTGAAATTGAGAATATAACTTGGAAAATCATGAATTGGGATTGAGAGACACTTAAAAGATCTATGAAAAACCAAAGGGGTTTTGAGAAAATCAATTTTGAAGATAATTAGAGCAAATTTGAGAAAATCGATTTTATGAGATGGAATTTGGAAAATACCTCAAAAGGATGGGTGTGTGGCCCTGTGAAATATGTTTATGATGTAATCTAAACCTAGATGAATGAATGAATGTACTTTATCAAAGATATTTTCTGAAGAAATCTTGAGAAAACTGTTTTGAAAAGAAATTTTTGTGCCTTGTAGAATTTTCATGAAATAAATTCTTCTCATATCTCTGACTATGGTCACAGATATGGATTGAATATAAACCACTTGATTCTAAAAAGAGAAAAACTTTTATAAAAGATTGAAATATGCTATGGTTTTTTAAAATAGCCTAAGAGTGTAGGCTGATTGTGGCTTAAAAGAAGATGACAAATCTGGATTTTGTTCGTATTCTGACTATGGCCACAAATACAAACTCGATCGAGTTTACCGACTCCCTAGAAGCTAGTGCACGTGCCATTCGTGTAGACCATTGTGAGTTTGAATATGCATGAATGACAAACATAACAATTATATATCAAATTTTAAACTATATGCAATGCAAATTCTAATTCTAAGCAGGACTTGAAATTCTTATTCCAAATTTAATTACAATTTACATCACTAATTGAATTTAAATAAAGGAAAACAAAAATAAATACAGCCTTAAATATTCCTTCAAAACTAGAAAACTTGTTAGTGAAGACATGTTGGCTTTTCTAGTTCTAGATTTATCTCGCAATATCTAAAAATTACTGAATTTATCTAGATATAAGCCTTTTTCCATATTTTCCTAAGATAAACATAATGAAATATGGAATAAAATTAAATAAATAACAAAGATAAATAATTTTGAAATTCAGAATTTGGGAGAAATTGACAAAAATACCCTTGAAAACAAGACTATGTCCTTGAAATCAGGGTTTTCAGAAAATATTTTGGTAAAACTTGGGATTTAGGGTTTTAAAAAAACTCAAAATAAAGCCAAATTGAATATGAGGTGTATTAGCATGATTATAAACATAACCAAACCCTAAAACATGAACTTATACACAAAAAGTCAGAAATATCACAAAAATCATGATTTTGTCAGTGTTTCGGGATCCTCCAAGCATCCTATTTTGCAATATAATCAATTCAAGCGTCAAATGAATTCCAAAATTAATAAAAATTGACACATGCACTTCTGATAACCCTAAAATTAAATTGGAATCATAAAAATTCATTTTTGACATAATTTAAATACAAAAATTGCACAAAACCCCTAAAATATGCTATTTTTACCCACGGACACGTACTTGTCACAATGTCAGACCCGAATCAGGGGTCAAACCACCATAGAAATTAATAAAATTTTACAGGGAACTACTAGACATAAAAATAGAGATTCTCCTATTTATAGATCAGAAAAATCATCTCCGATTAGGGAGATATTGTTCCGTTAATCTATGCTTGAATTCAACAAATATGAAATATATCAAAACATATGCTTTCAGTTTCGAATACAGAGAAAAAATGCAAACTATATCAGAAAATTCTAAAATGTTAGCAGTGAATAGAAGATATGTAGATAAAGAATTTCTCTTTTTACAAATCATTGATCATATCTCTGGTTAGAGAGATACGATCAACACAAGTTAGCTTAGGGTTTTAATAAAGCATAACAAAATTTATTTTAATGCTGGAATATATAAAATAAACATTAATATGACAAGATAATAAAAAAATATAGATAATCCATGGTTGAAATTGATTTTACCTTTGAAAATACGGATTTAGCCCATTTAATGGGTAAATCTCATATTTCATTGGTTAAGAACGTAGAAAACGTACCTCTAAATGATTTTAACGGATTAGAATCTTGGAAAACATCCCCAAACTGAGTTAGATCATCTTCTTGATTTGTTTTTGGAGTTCTTGGATGAAATCCATGGTGAAATCCATTGAAAAACATAAAAAAACTAATAAAAATAATGAAATAATATTAAGTAACTCATCTTGGGCTGCAGCTGCAATGGAGGAAGGAGGAGGTGCTAAAGAGGAGAGAGAAGCCACAAAATTGGGAGAGAAAAAGAGACTTGGGATTGACCCCCCTTTGGCTTCTATTTATAGAAATAAATTAAGTTTTCTAAAAGAGTCCGAAAAAAATGGATTTCTTAAAGGCGGGGGGGGGGGGGGATTTTCATGGGAGATTACCATCCTACCCCTAGCCCTAACTAACCTAATTATCATCTAATTAAACTTGTAATTAGCTTAAAAGACCCCCAAATGTGGTGTCACCCCTTGTGGGCCTCATTTGAGTTTTTTGAAAACCTTAGTTTCTAAGGCTTTAAAATCAAAGTTAAAAAACTTTGACTCACCTAGACATCTAACCTAAGTAGGACACTGACTAACCCTAGTCTAACCCTGACTTTTTCAAATGTGGTGCCACCTCGAGTGGGCCTCACTTGAATTTTCAAAAAGAATTTTAAAACTTGAAAATGAGAGGTTTTTCAAAAAATATTCAAAAGTAGACTTGAGATTGAAAGTTTTGAAATGACACAAAGTCCTGACTGGGTCAGAACTCCTCTGGATATGGCACCAACTGAGTGGGATCCACATCAGAGTTTTGAAAAATTTAAAATAAAGATTGAAAATGGCTTTGAAAAGGGGTTAAAATCGACAGATGGAATTCAAAGGTTTTGAAAATAGATTTTTGACCGAACTGAAACTCTGACCCAGAGTCCTGAACCAATTAGGACTCTGAGATTTTAGATTTTTGAAAGCCAAATGAAGAAGTTTTTGAAAGATTTTATCAGATCTGGTAAAATAAGTCAGAAAATGCAGTCAAGGTTAGAGTCATAACTCAACTGAAACTCTGAAATAGAGTCCTGAATCAATCGGGACTATGCAAAATGACCTAATTTTTAAAAAACAAATAAAAAATAATGAAAATAGAACTAAAAACAAACTTTAGAATAGGCTTTGAACTGGATTAGGACTCTGGGACAAAGTCCTGATTGAACTAAAACTCTAGATTTTTTTTTGTATTTTCTGAAAAAAAGATGAAAGAACTTGTGAAAATAGTGAAAATAACAAGTATTGAAATCAAAACAAAGTTCTGATCCAACTGAGACTCTGGGGACAGAGTCTTAATTGAACCAGGACTCTCAGAATTTTGGATTTTCTGAGAAAACATATGAAAGGATTTTGGAACAACAAGTGAAAACAAGATAGAATTGAAGTCTGGTTCAAAGTCATGATCTGATTAGGACTCTAAGGAAGAGTCCTAATTCGACTAGAATTCTGAGAAATTTTGGTTTTCTAGAAATCAAATGATGAGACTTTAAAATGAACTTTTGAAAACCAGTGAAAATGAAGTGAGAAAATGAACTTAGGATAGAGTCCTGATTCGATCAGGATTCTAGGATAAAATCCCAGAATTTTGAAACTTTGTGATAGAAATGCAACAATTTTAAAATTTGGAAAGATAAATAAAGATATTTTGGAAGGATTCTCTCAAAATTGAAATCAGGGTCAGAGTCCTGATCTAACAGGGACTTTTCGAACAGAATCCTGATTCAACTAAAACTCTGAGTTTTTGAAAGATTTGGTTAAAAACAGGCAGAATAGCGATAAAAGATAGTCCTAATCCGACTGAAACTTTGAAAAAAGAGTCTTGATCCGGTTAGAACTCTAGAATTTTGGCTAAAATAAAAGATTTTGAAAATCAGATGAGAAGGTTTTGAAAACTAGTGAAGAACAAGAGTAAAGGTTGAAATCGGAATAGTGTCCTGATTCGATTAGGATTCTGAGAAAGAGTCCTAATTCAGCTGAGACTCTAGAATTTTGGCCAAAATGAAGAATTTTGAAAGATTTTCTCAAAAAACAGGTAAAATGGCAGTAAAAGGTAGAGTTCTGATCCAACTGAAACTCTAGAAAAAGAGTCATGATCCAACTAGGATTCTAAAAAAAGAGTCTTAATTGGACTAAGATTCTAAAATTTTGGCCAAAAATGACAGGAATGGGCAAGGGATATGACTACATCTAGTTTAGAATCAAAATGAAGTTTTGAAAAGATTAAAAAAGATGAAAAGACAGTCTTGATCCAACTAGGACTTTGAGATTTTTTATAAATAAAGGAATCTAGAAGCGACACCACCTAAATGGGTCTCATCTGAGAATGAAAATCAATTGAAATTGAGTTTAAAATGAATCCAGATCGTTTCCTAAGAAAATATTTTGAAATATAAGATCCCGAGGGGTTGGCAAATGGCAATATGTTAATTTAAAACCCAGGTATTTGAAATTGATTTTGAAATAAATGTTTTGAAATCAAATCTAGATTGAAAGATTTTAAAAACAAGAGTTCTGGATCTCGATAATGAGATATAATGACATGTGATGCTATGCAATGCAATGTAATGATATGTCAAATGCATATAGTAATGTGCAATGACACATCAAATGTAAACACTGGATGAGGAACCTGGAATCCCAGATCCTTGGCTGAGACAAAGAATTTGGAGATTCTCATCTGAGGATGAGAACTGACAATTGAAATTGAGCCAAAATGAGGATTGAATCTTGAAATATTTGAATTTGGGACAAAAGTTCAGGCTCTGAATGACCCTGACTCAAACATCGACCAGCTGGTCCCCTAAAGACTATGGAGGGTGGATCCCAGTGGCAGGAGGCAGGTGTTTATGAATGAGGGTGAAAATTTGGGGTGTTTACAATACTGAATCCATGATGATAAAGAACATTGACAAGAATAAAATATCGGGTAGACATGCGTTGAATCACCTTCTGCTCTTTTTTTGACAATTCTGGTGAAAGCTTGCCGGTTTCGATAAAGCTCTTGATATCCTGGTACCATGGTTTCTTCTTTTGGTCGGCCTGGTTAATTTGCATAACTGGAATAAAGGCAGGTTGATCGAGTCTGCCAATTTTAAAAGAGCGATAGGATTTCCCGTCTTTGAAAGACATAATGGAGCCTAGGCTGGCCAAGTCATAAGCTATTTGATTAAATTCTCTTTTGATATGATAATGCTGAAATTCATCGAAATTGTCAATGAAAGCTAAAATGATCTTCTGATAAGGATGTAGCTTCTGGTCCTTGACCTACCATTCGACTTTGACCTGGCTGATGATGAATAGTGAGTCGCCGAAAGCTTGCGCTCTCTTGACATTAAAATCTTGCAAAATTCTCAGACCTTGTATTAAAGCTTTATACTCGGCCATGTTATGAGTGCATTGAAAATCAAGTTTGAGGGAGAAAGGAATCATCTCCTTCTCAGGCGTTATTAACAGGATCCCGATCCCTATACCAGCCATATTCTTGGAATCATCAAAAGAATAAACTCCAAACTGGAGTCTGTTGAATGTTATGAATGTGCTCATCAGGAAAATCATCCTCCGCCTTTACATCTTCTTACAAAGGAAAATCGGCTAGCTGGTCGACGATAGCCTGACCTTTAATTGACTTTTGAGAAACATACTCTAAGTCATATTGCATTAACAGAACTTGCCACTTGGCGATCTGTCCACTGAGAAACGGTTGTTCAAGAATATACTTGATAGGATTAAGCTTTGATAAAATCTTGACTTCTGATGCTAACAAATAATGCCTCAATTTCTAACACATTCAGACCAGTGCTAGGTGATCATGCATACATTTTGCATTATTATTCATCTTATTTTATGCATGATCTAAGTTAAAATCACTTTAAAAACCCATTTTTATCGTTAGTTAGAAAAACCGCATCGAAATTGAATTTATTGAAAATTTGCGTATTTCGAAGCTTTCCCTGCATTTGCTTTAGTGTTTTTATTAGTTTAAGAATTTTCTTAGTTATATTTTAATTAGATTAGGTTTTAATTAATGTTAATTAGTTTAGGAAGTCTGAATTTTGAGAAACATGTTTTCTAAAACAAGGCCTTTGTTGGAAATTATTGAAAATTCTTGGACTGGTTTTGAAAAATTGGTTTAACCTTATTATAATATTATAAATAGGAGGTGAGAAAGGTAGAACAAGTTTTTTCTCTTTTTGGAGTTGACTCCCCCTATTCTTGCCCCTTCTCTCTCTCTCTCTCTCTCCACCGGTTTGCCATCTTCATCTTATTTTCTTCTTCTTCTTGCCTCTCTCTTCGCCAGTGTCTTCTCTTTCGTCGAGAGGTGTCACACAAAAAGAAAAGCCATATCTCTTCTCAACCAGTCCATCGGAAGCACTTGTGAGTGTTCTTCTTCTTCCCTTTTCTCTTTACGTGTTAATCTTTTGTTTTTGCAAAAAAAAAAATATATATCCTAAGTTCTGCGTTTTTGTTTTAGGGTTAACGTATGGGTCATAGATAGAGTTTAATTCTAGTTCTTTGAATCATGCTGTAGCATTAGGTTAATAATCTCAGCAATGTTTTAGTTTTTTTTTCCTAAGTCTTGCATATATCGTTTGTTAGTGTCTTTGTCTTCTTTTGGTAAGTCGTTCTTTGTTAGTTGTGTGCACAGTTTTTATCATCCAATTCTGGTTTTTGTTCATCATGTTAGTTGTTTCCAGTACATAGTGTTTTCAGTTGGTTTTGTTAATTTTTTTAGTTGGTTTAATCTTGTGCGTATAGCATGTTAACTTTTCTGAATCAACGTCTGTTGCTTTGGTTATTTCTCTATTAGTCGGCCTATTATTGTATTCAACATTTATTTTGGTTGTTTTAGTTTTAGTTTATTAAGTTTTCTTTTTTGAGTAGTCTCCTACATTAGACGTTAGTTGTTTTGGTGGTTTGTTTTTAATAGTTTGTTTAATCATTAGCCGATTCTTGCTTTTTCCTTAAGTCCTTTATTTAGTTCATTAGGCAACATAGTTATGTAACATGTTTTATTGAGTTTCAGCAGTTTGTTGGTTATTCTATCATTTATTAGTTAGTTTCTTGTTATTTCTTGAAAATTAGCATTAGTTTTAATGGATTTAAATTAGCCAGTTTTTATAGTTTCATTTAGTCGACCTTGTTAGTTCTTGTTCATAAGATTCACTTGTGAATATTAGTTTAATTACTTAGTTATCAGGTTCAACTGGGTATTTTTTTGGTTTCTTTAGTTCACTTTTGTTTCTTGAATTCAGTTAGATCATTCATTAGTTAGCTTGTTAGTTTGTTAAAAGTAGTTCTTGAATTCTAGTTAGTTAAAACTGTTTTGCTATTTTGTCATTTAGTGTTGGTTGTTATTAATTATTTCATAGATAGTTCATATTATTAATTCCTATTTTTATGATTTTTCATCATATCTCCTATTGATTTTCGTGTAGATTTCCTGTTTTTGCTTCGTGTTTTGTTCTTTTGTTTTGCAAGAAAGCATCGGAAAGTGCGGTGAAGCCCTCTTTGTGCCCCTGAAGAGCCCTCTAAGGTCTCTTAAAGGTTCCCTCAAGGGACCCTCAGACCCTCAGACAAGCCCCTCAAGAGACCACAAAGTGATATGCAAATAAGAAAAGCAAAGTCTCAAAAGGGGACAAAAAGACCTCAACACTGAAGACTATTTTTCCCTTTTTCTTTTAGAATAGGCTTTCATTTTAGTTGATTCAATTAATTGGGTTTATAATAAGGCTTGTTTATTCTTTTATTTGTGTAAGCCCTCTGTGTAGGGCAATACTCTTTAGTTATTCATTTATTTATTTAATTCTTTTTCTTTATTTTGGCAATAAAGAGTAGCATAGTTGTGTGTTTGAATACGAGTATTTTTCATTCCCTGAGATCGACCTGGACTCCACCACTCGTGCGAGCCAGTTTTTTTATTTTTGGTGTCTGGATTTCACTAGATTTTCATATAAAAATATTTTCAAAACTATAATTTCATCAAAAAGACATCAAATTTTATCCCCTTAGAGGTGACTGTGTACGATTGGTACTGTGCACATAGATTTCATTTTTTGCATAATCCCTACTGTGTGCAACTGCGTGGTGTTTGTTTATTTCTCGCTTTTTAGCTTTGTTTTTTGTTTACTCGCTTTGTGGTTTGCATGGTTTGGCCGCTTAGTGTGTTAGTTAGGTAGAAAACCCAAAGTTAGGACGTTTGCTGCACCAGTCTACTCTGTTGGTGCATGCAAGGGCGACGATCGCTCGACCCTGAGCTAGTTGAGTCTTTTAAGGATCCTGAGTCTCTCATTAGGCGAATCCATCGACCTATCAATATGGCCAACGATCAGCCTTTGATTCATCCTCTTAGAGAGTATTTCATGCCAAATCAATACACTCCTGCCTCCTGCATCACGAGACCTGATATAGGAGCGAGTCATTTCAAGATTAAGGCCATCATTATCCAAATGTTACCTTCGTTTTATGGCCTTAACACTGAAGACCCATATCGTCATCTCGATGAATTCCTTGAGATTTGCTCGATAGTGCGAATCAACAATCTTGGAGACGATGCTATGAGGTTGACCTTATTCTCCTTCTCTCTAAAGGATAAAGTCAAGCATTGGCTGAAGGCGTTAGATACAGTTCAAATTACCACTTGAGAACATATGTAAAGGGAGTTCTTAAAGAAATATTTCCCAATTGGTAAGACGAATCAGTATCGAAAGGCCATCACCAGCTTTTCGCAAATAGAGGGGGAATTGTTTCACGAGACCTGAGAGAGGATGAAAGATCTTCTCCGCAAGTGTCCCCACCGCCAGGTACCTCACTGACAACTAATGCAATATTTCTATGACGGTCTTACTGAGAAGAACCGTCAAATGGTTGATTCATCGTGTGGGGGCACTTTTATGCTCAAGAGTGAGGACGAAGCTTGGTCTTTATTTGAGACCTTGAGTGAGAACACGATGCATCATGCCTTGTCTTCACAGCTCGATAGGACTACATCTGTGCCTAGTGGTCCTAGGAAAATTGACATTTCTGAAGTAGGGTTCGAGCGAGATTTTCAAACCAAAGTTGACCAGTTGACTAGGAAATTAGATGAATTCCTAGCCAATTCTTCGCGAAGTGCAATAGGAAGAGTGTGCGAGCTATGCGCTAGCCCTGCACACTATTTCAGAGTGTCCGACAACACCTCTTTATCCTGAATTCATTCAGGAGCAGGTGAAGGCTGCCCAAGGTTTCGCTAGACCCAGGCATGATTCATTTGCACCCACCTATAACTCAGGATGGAGAAACCAATCCATCAGCCCTCCCTGACACATCATAGACAAAGTAACTTTTCACAAAGTTACTCGCATCCCATAGTTCCATAGGTCCAACCCCAGTATAGTCTGCCTTCTTCTCAGGAGCCCACATTGAGCATATCATTTCAGGAGAAGATGTTAGAGGCCTTTTTTGATATTAAGGCCACTCTTTATTTCCATACGCAGTCAATAGCGAAGCTAGAGACTCAAATGGGACAGTTGGCTCAGGCCTTCAACAGGCAAAGCGAGAGAAACCTATCTAGTCAGCCTGTTGTCATCCCCAAGGGAGAGGATTCCATGTCATTTGACCTGCACCCCACATATTCACATCTTGCATAGGTCAAATTTGTTACATCCCTTCAGATTGAGAAGGTGTATCACTCCATTCAAGAATCAACTCATGAGCCTAATATCATACCCACTGACCAGTCGATCTCCTCCATTAGGCCTCAGGAGAAGGGGCAAGGCTCACAATTCGTATTGCTATCATATATTCACCAAGCTTCAGTCTCCCAGGCATTAGGATCATCGATTGCTTACAACAAACAAGAGATGCGAATGCAAAAGGTGTTTGACCTAGTCAAGCAAGATCATATCCATCTTTTGTTTGAGTCTACATTTCGTGATAGTTGATCGGTCCTTGACTCTCCTTTCGAGATTAGTCTCCAAGCGAAGACTAATCTCCTTCCTTCCTATAGTGAGAGTCATGATTCTACTTTTAGAGGTCGAGTGGGAGGGAACACAGTACGTAGTGTCACAAATGACACTCTTTTCTTCAGAGAGCTTGATTGAGCTTGACTTTATGTCTATTAATCTCATAGACGATGAAGGGTTTTTTCAGGGATTCGTCTGGCTGAAGACATAAAACTTAGCGCTTTATGGGAGGCAACCCATATGTTGTATATTACTAGATTTTCTTTTAGGATTTGTAGATTTTCTTAGGTTTTTGTTTTTCATTTCATTCATGGTTTTCATGTCATGTCGTGCATACATTGCATTCATAGAACATGCATGTATAATTTATGTCAGGTTGTTTCTACGCTTTTCCCTCATTTATTGCATTTCATGTGCATTCATGTAGTGTCATATAAGCATGGGGGAGTGCCACTAGGACAATGTCATTCAAGTATGGGGGAGGGTGTAGTTTGCACACCTTGATATTTCTGGCTACGTTCTTGCATATGTTTACATATCTTTCATGAAAAAGTAGGTTTTTAAAGAAAGTGTTTGAACTTATGTGAATGTTATTTCAAATCTAATGTTTTTAGAGGATTTTTAAGCCCCACGATTTTTTTTACATGAATCTAGAAACCGTGGTTGTTTATGTTGATTTCAAAGAAATGATTATAGATGCCTGTTAGAGTTTATTTTGAATCACAAGTATGAATATGCATAGTTCTATTTTTGAAAACTAAGCAAATGAACAACATTGCAAAAGAGCTCAAAAAGAGAAACGAACATACGTTTAGTTGTTTGATATCTTCATATTCCCAAGTAGCTAGGCTTAGACACAAGTTGAAGTGTTTGAGTTTCATATCGAAAAGGTTAACGAAAGAAGTCAATTCTTTATCTATGTTGATATCTGTGGCCTATTTTGTTCGAGCAAGTAGAGCCTCAAGGGGTGTTTACACCTGGTGCCTTAAAGCCATCTAGTTTGGGAGCCACCGGCCCAAAAGCCCGTTACATGGACTTTATAGAGAGCCTAGTAGATATTGACATTGCACATGACAGAGAAGTAGACTATACGTAAACTATAAAAAAATTTGAAGGTCTAGTGACTCAAGCAATTAATTATGAGGGATACTTTGTATCTGGTGCCCTAAGGTCGTCTGGTCTGGGAGTCACTGACCCAAAGCTCGTTAGAAGGGTCACGAAAACTGAAAATTTGATATAGTGCTCAATAAAAGAAAGAAAGAAAGAAAAATGTGTGAAAAATTGAAAATCAAGAAAAAGAAAAAGAAAAAGAAAAGGAAAAGAGCGTAAAAGAGAAAAGTTCACTGCTTAGAAGCAAATATTGAGAAAACCTGTGCAAAACACATATGAGTGAGGATAAGTAAATAATAACATGTATGTATTTGAATTTCTGAGAATGAAACATAAATGATTATGGTATTTAGAAAAGTGAAAGAAGTTCTTTTTCTGTGATGGTATATAAAAGACTCTAAATATGTTTTGATTTTGAAATAATAGAAAATATTTGTGAAAACAAAGTCTTTAATTACGTACTACTTGTGAAGATATGTAATATTATGCATACACGATAGAGATGTTTGTGGTTAGCATCACTACAAACCCTCATGAGACCTTACTCGTGCACTAGGGAAACTCAGGAGTTGAAAGGGCTTGTTGCATGTGCTAAATGCAACTGTGATTCCTACGAAAGTGAGTTAGTGATAGTTTGAATTCTTGCATTTTTCTAGTTTGCTCGAGGACTAGCAAAACATAAGTTTGGGGGTATTTGATCATGCATACATTTAGAATTTATTTTATATTAAAATATGCATGATTTCATGAGAAAATGTTTTAAAAACCCAAAATGCTAGTTTTAAGTAAATGTGCTAAAATGATAAAAAATAGAAAATGCTTGAAATTTGGTTTTATTTTGAAATTTAGTGTATATATTAGTGATTGTCATTAATACAGGAGGTCTAATTCTTAAAATAATAAAAAAATTAGAGTTAGAATAGGTTTTTATAAAATATAGTGAATTTAAGGTATTTTGCAAATAAGTTTTCTTTAGGAGAGGTTTCAAAATAGAATTTTCAGAAAAGAGGACTTATGAAAAATGTTCAAAATTTATAAATATGATACGTAGGGTTTGAGAAGGGTTGTCTTCCCCCTTTTGCCAAACCCCTCTTTTCTAACCCTTCTCCTCCACCTCTTCTTGCTTCTTCTTCCCCTTCTCCCTCTTTCTCTTTTCTTCCCTTTTCCGGTGGAGGCATCCAGTCTATGGTAATGGCATAAAGGAGGAAGTCCACCTTCTTTTCTAACCCTTACAAGTTACAGTAAGTCATTTCTTCTTCTTCTTCTCTTCTTCTTTTTTCTTTTTCTTTTTCTTCTCTGAATTTTCATTTGAACTCATGTTTTAGAATTCATATTTCATGTTTTGATTTATTGTATGTAGATTTAGAAATTTCCAGATTGCATCGTTTAATCTTTTTTTGCATTTTGATTTTTACTACATGTTTTATTGCATTTGATTCAAATTTTTCTTGATTGCGATTTACTGTTTTTCTTGATTTCGATTTACTATTTTTCTGCCTTCTGATGATCAATAGCAATTTGGAAAAGCAAAATCGATCATCTGATCGATCAACTATCTGAGTTTGATCGATCAGTGGTCCGGATCGATTACATCCAATTGATTCTTGTTTTGAATTGCTTGAACTTCATTTGAGTATTTGTTTGATGATCAACGGAACTCTAACAACCGATCAAAAAACTGGATCTCCGTTAAAATTCATCTGATCGATATTGCTGTTTGAGATCCAGTTTGTAATCGAATTTCGGTATTAAGCAAAGGTCTGAATCCATTCCAGCCAACCAAAATCGTAAGGATTTGTATTTGGTCAGAAAATTCCATCACAATTGGCCAGAATCCCTTGCATAAGCTGATTTGCCGTGAATTCTTTGTCACGGATTACTGTTAAGCTCTGTTAAAATTTTCTTTTGACCAACGTTGATGATGTTTCAAATTATTTGTTGTGTAAATTCTGGTGAATGTTAATCGAATTTCTAGTGAGAAATCATTTTCCGACGAATGTTAGTTCTGCTCTAGGTCACTGATTATTGTTTCTGGTGAAATCTTGATCTGACATCTAGCTACCAGAATTCCTTGCATAAGCTGTGGAATCGTGAGTTCCTGTCACGATTCATTGTGGAACCAATAGTCATCAGGAATCTTTGTTGAGATCCACCGTGAAGCTGCCAGAAATCCCTGTGTAAGCTGTGTAAACCGTGAAAATTGGAAATCTGGCAATCTGACTGACTTTTACTGTTCTTTTTCAGGTGAACTTCACTATTTCCGGTGACCGTCATCGTGTGTCTTTGCTGAACTTCACTGTTTACTATTATTTACTGAAATTCAATCGTCCGGACATGATTTATTGTTTGATCTCCGACAATATTGTGTTAATTTTCAGTAAAATTGATCAATGATTTTCACTGAAATTTTCTACTAAAATTCACTGCATTTCTTTATTAAACTTCACTGCTGGAATTATGTTGATCTTTGTTGCTAGTTGGATTTCTGGAGAGTGCTGCGGTTATTGAAATCAACTGAAGATTTATTTTGAAAACCAATTGAATCGGATTTTAAGAGTGTTGTACTAACTGTTTGATGCGATGCTATTGACTGCTAGTTAAGTGAATAATGCTAGTGTTAGTTTATTAAACTGTTAGTTGTTTAGTTAATTGCATTGTTAGATATTAGATGAGTGATAGATAATTGTTAGCTTAGTTGTAACTTCATCCAGTTACTTAGTTAAGTAATCACATTTAATTAGTGCTTGATCATTAGAGCTACTTAGTTAAGAAAATGTTGTTAGTTAGATCTTGATTTTAAATTTAGTTCTTAAAACTGCTTAATGAATTGCTATTAGGTTTATATAGTTCATAGTATTTTAGCATTTAATTAGTATACTTTGCTTAGTGTAGTCGCTATTAGTATCTTGTACTGCTCGTGTTCTTTTGATTTGTGCAGGATTGCACAGAGTGGAGCGGAAGTAATCGAGTGACACAAAAGCATAAGAATAGAAGACTTTTTGCTTTTATTTTAGAATTTAGGAATTTATTTCTGGGTTTGTAATAAAGTCTTTTTACGCCGTCTGCATAGGGTATTCATTCATTGCAATAGCCAAGTAGTTTAATTTTCTTCATACTTTTAATTTTGACAATAAAGAATAGTTAGTTGTTTGTTTGAATACGAAGTATTCCCGTTCCCTGAGTTCGACCCGGTCTCTACCACTAGTGAGAACCGGTTTTTATTATTTGATGTCTGGTTTTCACATGCTTTTCATTTAAAAATCTTTTCAAAACTACAATTTCTTCAAAAAGATATCAAAATTTTTGGCGCCGTTGCCGGGGACTCCACCACTCGTGCGAGCCGTTTTTTATATTTTTGGTGTCTGGCTTTCACTAGATTTTCATATAAAAATCTTTTCAAAAATATAATTTCATCAAAAAGACATCAAATAATAAAAACTGGTTCTCACTAGTGGTAGAGACCGGGTCGAACTCAGGGAACGGGAATACTTCATATTCAAACAAACAACTAACTATTCTTTATTGTCAAAATGAAAAGTACGAAGAAAATTAAACTACTTGGCTATTACAATGAATGAATACCCTATGCAGAGGGCATAAAAAGACTTTATTACAAACCCATAATTAAATTCCTAAATTCTAAAATAAAAGCAAAAAGTCTTCTATTCTTGTGCTTTCATGTCACTCGATTACTTCTGCTCCACTCCGTGTAATCCTGCACAAATCAAAAGAACACGAGCAATACAAGATACTAATAGAGACTACACGAAGCAAAGTATACTAATTAAATGCTAAAATACTATGAACTATATAAACTTAATAGCAATTCACTAAGCAGTTTTAAGAACTAAATTTAAAATCAAGATCTAACTAACAACATTTTCTTAACTAAGTAGCTCTAATGATCAAGCACTAATTAAATGTGACTACTTAACTAAGTAACTGAATGAAGTTACAATTAAGCTAACAATTATCTATCACTCATCTAATATCTAACAATGCAATTAACTAAACAACTAACAGTTTAATAAACTAACACTAGCATTATTCACTTAACTAACAGACAATAGCATTGCATCAAACAGTTAGTACAACACTCTTAAAATCCGATTCAATTGGTTTTCAAAATAAATCTTCAAATGATCTCAATAACCGCAACACTCTCTAGAAATCCAACTAGCAAAAAAGATCAACATAATTCCAACAGTGAAGTTTAATAAAGAAATGCAGTGAATTTCAACAGAAAATTTCAGTGAAAATCATTGATCAAGTTTTATTGAAAATTAACACAATATTGTCGGAGATCAAACAATAAATCATGTCCGGACGATTGAATTTCAGTAAACAATAGTAAACAGTGAACAATGAAGTTTAGCAAAGATACATGGTCACCAAAAATAGTGAAGTTCGCCTAAAAAAGAACAGTAAAAGTCAGCCAGATTGCCAGATTTCCAATTTTCAAGGTTTATATAGTTTACACAGGGATTTCTGGCAGCTTCACGGTGGATCTCAACAGAGATTCCTGATGACTATTGGTTCCACAATGAATCGTGACAAAAACTCACGATTCCACAACTTATGCAAGGAATTCCAGTAGCTAGACGCCAGATCAAGATTTCACCAAAACAATAATCAGTGACCTAGAGCAGAACTAAAATTCGTCGAAAAATGATTTCTCGCTAGAAATTCGATTAACATTCACCAGAATTTACATAGTAGATGATTTGAAACATCATTAATGCTGATCAAAAGAAAATTTTAACAGAGCTTAACAGTAATCCATGACAAAGAATTCACGGCAAATCAGCTTACGCAAGGGATTCTGGCCAATTGTGACAGAATTTTCTGACCAGATACAAATCCTTATGATTTTGGTTGGCTGGAATGGATCCAGACCTTTGCTCAATACCGAAATTCGATTATAAACTCGATCTAAAACAACAATATCGATCAGATGAATTTTGACGAAGATCCAGTTTTCCGATCGGTTGCTGGAGTTGCGTTGATCATCAAACAAATACTCAAATGAAGTTCAAGCAATTAAAAACAAGAATCAATTGGATGTAATCAATCCGGACCACTGATCGATCAAACTCAAATAGTTGATCGATCAGATGATCGATTTTGCTTTTCCAAATTGCTATTGGTCATCAGAAGGCAGAAAAATAGTAAATCAAAATCAAGAAAAACAGTAAATTGCAATCAAGAAAAATTTCAATCAAATGCAATAAAACATGTAGTAAAAATCAAAATGCAGAAAATGATTAAACGATGCAATCTGGAAATTTCTGAATCTACATACAATAAATCAAAACATGAAATATGAATTCTAAAACATGAGTTCAAATGAAAATTCAGAGAAGAAAAAGAAAAAGAAAAAAGAAGAAGATAAGAAGAAGAAGAAATGACTTACCATAACTTGGAAGGGTTAGAAAAGAAGGTGGACTTCCTCCTTTACGCCATCACCATAGACTGGATGCCTCCACCGAAAAAGGGAAGAAGAGAGAAAGAGGGAGAAGGGGAAGAAGAGGCAAGAAGAGGTGGAGGAGAAGGGTTAAAAAAGAGGGGTCTGGCAAAAGGGGGAAGACAACCCTTCTCAAACCCTACGTATCATATTTATAAATTTTGAACATTTTTCATAAGTCCTTATCTTTTCTGAAAATTCTATTTTGAAACCTCTCCTAAAGAAAACTTATTTGCAAAATACCTTAAATTCACTATATTTTATAAAAACCTATTCTAACTCTAATTTTTTTATTATTTTAAGAATTAGACCTCCTGTATTAATGACAATCACTAATATATACATTAAATTGCAAAATAAAACTAATTTTCAAGCATTTTCTATTTTTTATCATTTTAGCACATTTACTCAAAACTAGCATAAATTTGGGTTTTTAAAATATTTTCTCATGAAATCATGCATATTTTAATATGAAATAAATCCTAAATATATGCATGATCACTAGGCATGTCTTCTCTATCTGAGAATACTTTTTCTCGTAGTCAATGAAGGTCTTGCTCATATAGCAAATGGCATGCTCTACTCGATTGCCTTCTTCATATTGGGCCAAGAATCCGCCACAAGCGGTTTGATTGACTGAGATATATAACAAAAAAGGCTTTTCCAATTTTGATAGCTTCAGACTGGGAGGATTGAGGAGATATTTCTTAATGTGCGCGAACGACTGCTAACACTCTGATCCCTATTTAAACTTTACTCCTTTTCTGAGTAGATGATTAAAAGGTTCACACCTCATGGCCAAATTAGATATAAATCATTGGATCGACTGCATACAACCCTAAAGACTACGCAACTCTTTAAGATTGGTCGGAGGTGGCATATCAATGATAGCCTTTTCCTTAGCAGGATCTACTTCTATCCTCCTTTTGCTGACCATGAAACCAAGTAACTTGCCTGACTCTACCCCAAAAATACATTTCTGAGGATTGAGTCTTAACTTGAATAAAATGAGTCGCTTGAATACTTGGCCAAGAGCTTCAATGTGGTATTCTTTCTCCTTAAATTTGACCAGAATATCATCAACATATGCATCTATAATCTTTTGCATATGGTCGTGGAAAATAACTGTCATTGCACGCTGATAAGTTGCCCCAACATTCTTAAGCCCAAATGACATGACTGTGTAACAGAAAGTGCCCCACGGTGTGGTGAAGGATGTCTTGGACTGGTCATGAGCGACCAACTTGATTTGATTATATCCAAAATATCCATTCATAAAGGAGAACATGGCATGACCAGCCGTGTTGTCGATCAAAAGATCGATGTTGGGGAGTGGATAGTCATCCTTTGGAGTAGCTTTGTTGAGATCACGAAAGTTGATACAAATTCAAACTTTACCGTTCTTCTTGGGAACTGCTACAATATTTGCTAACCATTCTGAATAGTCTATTGCTCGAATGAATCCAACTTTGAGTAAATCCTCAAGTCCTTCCTTGACTTGTTGCTCGATTTGAGGATCCATTTTCCTCAACTTCTGCTTAACTGGTTTAACCTCTGGCTTCAAAATGAGGCAATGCTCAACCAATTTGGGGTCTAAACCTGACATATCCTCGTAAGTCCATGCAAACACTTCTTGATATTGCTTGAGAAAATTGATGAGTCTTTCCTTCTAATATGTGCTCAGACTAGTACCGATCTTGAGAATCTCTAGACTACCCTTTAAACCAATATTGATGTCTTCAGTTGGATCCTGAACTAGAGACAATGGCTCACCTTGCTTCTAAATCGCTGCAAATTTTGGCAATTCTTGAAGAGACGAATCAAATTATGCAGACTCTTCTGACTGCTTTGTTGTTATGCTATCCTATGTTCTTGCTTTAACCCGATAGATCTTTGTGGGCTTCGACATGATTGAAGGAGTGATGACTAGTTTCCTTATTGATTGGGAAGACATTTTGAAAATTTGAAAACAGAGTAGTATTTAGAGAAATTTGCCCATTATAAAATAAGTTGCGTAAAATAGAGAAAATAATAACAATGAATTTCAAAGATAAATTGTTGAGAGAGGAGAAGGATGGCATCCAGACAAACGAGAAAAATCGATAATTTTATTGAAAACTTGAATGAAATGATAACAATAAAGGAAATGAAATGAAATGGGACATTGTCCCTATAAAATACAGAAATCAAAGGAATAAAATGAAAAAGAATGATGACAGATGCTTTTAATGGGTCCCCTTGACAAAGACAATATTCTTATGAGATCTCTTGCCTGTGAATCCCAATCCTGCTCGGTGTGGGTGATGGTCAGGGATTATTAGTTCTAGTCGACCGTCTTCGTTCTTGCCCAAGCCTTTGAAAGGTTGATAGTCATGCTTCAGTAGAAGATCCAATTCTTTCTTGGTTTTTACAAACTGTGGGAACAAAGGATGGTCTCTGAAAGTGCTATAATCAAGACGACCTCCGATCTTGAAAAAATGTGGTCCTTGCCATCAAACCATTGTTGCAGTATGCTCTATCGATTGTGCTTCCTCTAGCTTTAACATTTTGAGGCTTTTACTGAGAATAACCTCATCACTTTTTCTGATGCTAGGGATATCGACTGTGTAGGTCGGTCTGTGAATCATTGGCTGTGGCAGCCTCTCTTCTAGATCTTCCCCCAAGATCGTGGTGCCACCTTTAGACCATTTGATGCATTGATGAAAGGTAGACGATACTGTATTTGCATTATGAACCCATGTTCACCCCAATAAAAGATTATATGTCGGTAGCACATTGACGACATGAAAAAGGACTGTATAAATGGAATAGTTGATGAAGATCTCGAGAAAAATCTTTTCCTTCGTTGTCTATCCATGATTGTTAAAATCGTAGATGGTGATGGGATCAGGGAGGTATTCTTCTTCTTTTAATCCCAGAGCTTTAGCAGTCATCTCCGGACAAATATCGAGGCTACTACCTCCATCGACAAGCACATGGTGGACGATCATTCCCCTGGTCTGCACTACAATATATAACATATTGTTATAGAATGCATGAGGCTTGGGCAAGTCCTCATCTGAAAAAGTGATTGGAGCATTGGTCATGACCTGGTTGACGATTTGGGCCATGTCTTCTGGATTAGTGTTTGGTTTCACTTTGATCTTCTATAACAAATCATCTAAGACCTACTGATGCTTGGAAGAAACATGCGCCAATTTGAGGATCAACACGTTTGAAAGGGTAGTGATCGGTTTCTGGGCAGAATTGGTGTTCTCTTTGAATGTCCTGCTCTTATCTTGAGTAGTCTTGATGAAGCACTTAGGAAATACTGGAATCCTTCTGGCCACTTCAGGGGATGCCCTGGCAGGCTCCCTTGATACATTCAGCTTACTGAAAGCTAAGACAAGATCCATCTTTTGGGTACTAGACTGTGCCTGATGCAACACCAATACCTGATGCTGGGCATATATATCCTCACTTGAGCATGGTTGAATATGATCCTGGGGCCGGAATGGCTGGTAAGATATCATTGTTGCAAAATGTTGAGGAAATGGTTGATCTAAAATGGTCATTTTTTTATCATCACCACCTTCTACCAAAAGGTTCTTGTCAATGTAATCTTGAATTACATTTTTTAGAACAAAACAGTTCTCAGTGTCATGCCCCACTGTTCAAAGGAATTTGCAGAATCTGTCTTTCATTTTCCCCATGACAACGGGTGGATCAGCTATCTTTGAGAGCTTGATCATTTCACTAGTAAGCATATATTCGAGCATGGTTTCGAGTGATTGATCCAAGGGGGTGAATTTACGGTTATAGCTCCACCCTTCATGCTTCACCTTTTGTTGCAGTTTTGGTTCCTGTTTAATGGCTGGCAGAGGTGGTTTGTTATTCCGTGGGAATGACTTACCCTTCGACACATTCTTGCTAGGATCCGAGCTTGCATAACTGAATGATTTTCCTTCATTCTTACAATGATTCTTGCCACAACCCGCATCAGTGGAATAAGTGAAATGAGCCTTCTTCTTTGACTCCTGTTGTTCTTGGCGAGGGTGATACCCTCATACACTCCATTTTTCATGCCTAGTTCGAGACATTTGGCTCACTCTGTCAATTCAATGAAGGTTCTTGATGGAGAGGTAGAAATTAGGCCTCTTAGAGGTTGTGAGAAATTGTTCAGGATCACTGACAATGTGTGTTCTTCTGATATCTGATTCCTCATTTTGTTGCAGGCAGATCTCTATCTGTGAATGAAATCCCGGGCCTTCTCATTTTCCTTCTGCTTGAGGCTGCAAAGATGACTGAGGGTTGGTAGTGCCTCTGTGTTAAATAGGAACTGTTCAATAAACAAATTGACCACCTTGTCTAGTTCCTTCAACTCAATGGGATTAATATGTTCTGAATACCACTTGGCTGATGTTCTCTCTAGACTGCGAGGGAAGCAAAGGAAAAGAGCTCGGTTGTCTCGCTTGAACTTGACACATTCAGCGAAAAATATGGCAAGATGTGTTTTAGGGTTGCAAGAACCATCAAACTTGATAAATTTCCTAGGGAGATTGTCGAGACTATTATCTCCATCCAATCCATCATAAAAGTCTTCACTCATGAAGACCATCTTGCCCTTATCTCGGTCCTGCAGATCCTTGACCATTTTGACCACGTCTCTGAGCTGTGGCTGATCAGGGTCATCAACAGGTTGATCTTTGGATTTATAGGCCGACCCTTGCCCCTGAGTCGACTTTCGAAGTGCCTACTGAATCTCATATTCCTCATCGATGTCACCCACTGTTTCAGCTTCATCAGAAGTGTCTTCGTGATGACTTTGCTTTTTTGAGATCTTCATATGCTTTTTCACAGTCCGACCCTTAGCCTTTTTCTTGGCTTTGCTTAAACTAGCATCTATTTGCTCAATCAACATCTTTTTTATCATTTTCTGAAATAATGCATACATCTGAGGATCAACATCATCATTGCTTTGCTGGCTCTGACCCCTGGGAGTTTGTGGAGACGACATTTCCTGTTCAGATGCAGAACAGTGATCGATATGCTGGATAGATGCGGTCTCCTTGTCGGACCTTGTCTGAATCATGTAGGATTGCAAATGCTCTCTGCAGAATAAAATGAGCAATTAGATTTGAAGAATAGTTTTAGGATAAAACAAATAGGGGAAAAATATTTGATGAGAGTTAGGTTGACAATTTGAAGGATATCCCATTACCAGGGATTGTGTCATCGTTGGAATCATGACAATTACGTTGTTATTCTTGTAAAGGAAATAAACAACTAGAATATACCTTCTTACCTAGGCGAGGTCATCAAACCATAATAAAAAGATTAATTTTTGAAGAAAAATGATTTTATTAATAATAGACATGACAGAGAGGGGGCAAACAAATAATTTGGCACCACTCATGGTAATCAGAGGACACTCAAGGACCAAGAAAAACAGTAAGAGTGACAAAAGAATCCCAGCTGTGCTTGGCAGAATAGTATGCTCTAGACCACTAAGCAGACTTCAAATCGAATTCTGGTATAATGCTTGACAATAATCGAGCTTCAATGCGCTTCTGCCTCTATGAGAATTGCCTGACACATCACTTTGGTTGGTAATAAACAGAGAAGAAAAGTCCAAGTAACTTGAATTGCTTGCCATATGTATAAGTGTACAGAGAGGGTGACTTCTGACGGTCGAAGCAGTCCCACATGATTTCTTCTTCATAGAGGTTCTCGATCAAGAATCTGTACTGAGAAGTAGGTAATGGCTTCTTGCTATTATATCTGAATGAGTTGGCTCGAGATGGCACATGCCGAATGAACCAAGACTGTAGTGCGTAGATGCATCCTTCTACTAAGATAGAATCTTTAAGCACGAAACGGGTCAATCCACGGTATAAGAAAGCAAGTACGGTCATGGCAATTGAGAGACGGTTGGTCTGTCGACCTATTTATCTTCGCAAAAGCTGTAATGTTCTGATATCAACGTAGTTCTATCCATCCTGGAAGAAGGCTAGCCCTATGGTGCACAAGATCATTGCATATTGAATCCTTTCTCGCGTTGCTCGGGATAAGAAGTTGACTTCTTTAAATTTTCCATACTGTTGGTATAACTCAAACAGATTGACAAATTGGCTCTCATATGCCTCTATCAGTGACCAAGATCTGCATCCAGTCATACAGGCTAAAACATCTCGAGAGTCAAGTCCCTTGACGTTGATCAAAAATTGTTGCTCTAATATTTCATCGGGCTGACCAACTGGCTCAGGTAGACCCATGATATCTAAGAATTCATCCAGTAATAGAGTCATCTCTCCCCACGGGAACCAAAAGATACAAGTGCACAGGTTCCACTGCTCTGCTAATGCTTGAATCAAATTGTCATTGATAATCTGCTCTTCCACTGCTGATGCCAGTTCCAATCTGCAGTCACTCAGATGGTCCTGGAACATACGGGAGAAGTTCTTGAGTCAAGAATAGTACCATTAGTGAATGAAAGGTCCGATGTTCAGAGTTCGATGATCGAGGAGACCTTGCCGCACCTCATAGGAGATATGACCCTCAGCAAAGACTGAATCAAGCTGACTGAATGCCATCAGGATAGGCTAGAAAATAAGGAAGAAGTACGAACAAGACTTAAAAAGTATACATGTTTTTTTAAAAAATTGCATGCAGGATAAAAACAAAGCTGGAAATTTGAGATCTAGAGGAACAAAAGGATAGAAAATCGGTTGGAATTTTGAAGAAATAGAGGTTTTGGGAAAATCGTCCAGGGTTTGAGAAAATAAAAGGGAATGAAAATAAATGGAAAATAGGGTATTTTGAAAATCGTCCAGTATTTTTAGAAAAAATTATGGAAAATATGAGAAAATAAAAAGAATAAAAGGAAATAAGCAAAGTACATTCAATCACATCCTGTACAAACAAGTATGCACATACAACATTTGACCATGCATACATTTTGCATTATTATTCATCTTATTTTATGCATGATCCAAGTTAAAATCGCTTTAAAACTCATTTTTATCATTAGTTTTGAGAAACCGCATTTAAATAAAATTTATCAGAAAATCATGTTTTTCAAAGCTTGCCCTGCGTTTTTCAATGTTTTATTTAGTTTAGGAATTTTTAATTAGTGTTTTAATTTGTTTAGAAAAGTTTAAGTAGAAGTTTTAATTAGTTTAGAAAGTTTGTCTTATGAAACGTTTTTTAAAAGACCTTTTTGGAAATTACTGAAAAATCATTAGACCCTTTTTGAAAAACTTGTTTTAACCTAATATTATAATATAAATAGTATAGTTAAGAAGAGACATTTTCCAGCCTAGGGAAACATGCCCCCTCCTTCTTGCCTCCCTCTTCTCTCTCTGAAAGCCAATTTCTCCTCTCTTTTCTTCTCCTATTCTTCTTCTTCTCCCTCCTTTTCATCAAGTTTCAGATCCTCTCTTCATCGGCAGCCTCTACTTCTTCGTCGGGATCGTATGCATGCAGTTGGAATTACCACTCTCTTCTTCCCAATCCCTCCATCAGAAGCAAATCATGGTTTGCCTCTTTCTCTATCTCTTTCATCGTAGTTTAGTTGCATAGCATGAAGCATAGCATCATTTGTCTTTCTTTTTTAGGATTCACATAGGTTATTTAGGTTTGCATACTTAAATTTAAATTTGACATCTGGAAAAGAAGAAAAAAAATACGTATTTATATTTCAACATTGAATTGCATAGTATATAGTTTTCTAGCATGCTATTTAGGTTAGTCGAGTCTCAGTTGCAGCACGTCATGGAATAGATGCAGTTGGTCTATTTTATTTTCGTCCAGCATTAAAAAAAAAGAAAAAAAATGCAGCATGCTCCATGATCTGATCAAGCTGTGCACAAGTGATCAGCCTTCACACAAGTTCTGGAAGTTCAATAGCCTAATTAATTAATCTGATTGATTACAACGTGTTGCTCAGTTTGAAACTCATGCAGCGTGAGCGTTGAATAAGTTTCAAACTGAACCCAATAAAATATTGATCTCAATCCAACCGTGTAATCTGGTTATTATAAGTTTTTTTTAAAGAAGCAGTGCATGAACCATATGTTGGCAGGATTAATCATAACCCAGCGTGAATAGTGCAGGCTGGTGCATCTCAACAGCCATTACTTGCCGTAGCTGCATTAGTTAGTCAAAAGGAAAAAAATTAGAAAGGAACATAAATTTTTTTTTCTTATCTCTTTAGTCAGCATAGGTCAGTTGTTCACCCATTTAATATAGCAGATCGTGTTTTAATGATTTAGAGTACTATAGGTCCCTAAGATGCGTATAGTTTGAGATCTTTTCAACATTAGGCTGATCAGCTGGTTATGTCAAGCAGTTAGTTGGTTAATTCATTAGTTACTTACTTAGTACATAGTTGTTTCAAGTTATTGCTAATCTAATGAAATTAATTCATAAGTGTTATCAAGATAGTTGGTTAATTAGTTTCAGAAGTTGCTATTAGTTATTGCCTTAAATAGTTTCTTGATTTGTAGTTAGGTTGTTTTGCTATTTTGTCTTTAAGTGTCAGGTTGTTAGATTAGTTTGTTCATAGTTTAGTTCATGTTTAGTTTAGTTTAATTAATTCGAATCTTGTTTTTGCTGAATTCTTTTTATCATTAGTTCATAAATTTGTGTTAGTTGTTCGCGTACTGGTTGTTTTGTGTTTTTGTGTTTTGCAGAGAAGCGTTGAAACGTGTGGTAGAGCCCTTTTCGTGCCCTGAAAGTACCCTTTGAGGTTCCCTCAGTCTCTCAGAAGTGCTCTCAGGGATCCCTCAGAAAAGCAAAAGTTCAAGAAAACATACATTACCTCAAGAAAGGACAAGAAGACTCGAAGCACTGAAGCCTTTGCTTTTGTTTTTAGATTAGGTTTTCATTTTTTTAATTCAATTCAATTATTGGGTCTGTAATAAAACCGTTTATTCTTTTGTTTAAAGCCCTCTGCGTAGGGCCATACTTCCTTAGTTATTTAATTATTTAATTATTTAATTAATTCTTGTATTTTTGACAATAAAGAGTAGGGGTGGCAATCAGGTCGGGTTGGCGGGTCAGCATACCTCAACCCGAACCCAACCCGTTTATTAAACGGGTTGGCTGTGGCAAACACGAACACGACCTGTTTATTAAACGGGTAACTCGACACGACCTGCCAACCCGCTTAATAAACTGGTTGGGTCGGGTAAACGGGTTGGCAGGTTAGCGGGTCGGGTTTGCGGGTCGGCGGGTTGACCCGCCCGCCTAACCCGTTTATTAAACGGGTCAGCCGGGTTGGCGGGTTGGCATACCCCTAACACGAACCCGACCCGTTTAATAAACGGGTTAGGCGGGTCGACCCGTTTATTAAACGGGTTCATTTTTGCCCAACCCGAACCTGCCTAAGAGGCGGGTTGGCGGGTCGGGTCAGGTCAGGTTTTGTCACCCCTAATAAAGAGTAGTATAGACTATGTGATTAAATACAAGTATTTTTTGTTCCCTGAGTTTGACCCAGACTCCACCACTTGTGCGAGCCAGTTTTTATATTTTTGGTGTCTGGCTTTCACACTTGTTTTCATTCAAAATATTGTTTTAAAAAGAGTTTTCATAAAACTCCCACCAGCATTCCCTAAAAGCTGACTCTAAATACACAAGTTTTGAAATAGTTATAAGACCCTAATCTTAACTCTAAGGCTCAGATTATCTGTATTCAATCATGCTATGCCGATATACTCGAGTCAAGGCTCGACGTACGTGGCATAAAATAATTTCTCAAGTTCTAGGCTAATGTTTTTCAATATTCTTGAGCGCCTGTCGATATACTTTGGACTATGGCCCTCGATACGTGGCAGGGGGATCAACCCAAATAGGTGACCCAGTTGTGAGGCTTTGTCGTGAACTTTGGTTTTAGAAGAAAGCCCAACAACGTGGTGACCAGGTAAAAGTAGGTGGGGTTGTTTTTAAAATATGATCAACATGCAAGAAAACAGAAGACTCTAATGACCTAAAGAAGTAGAATTTTGAAAAATATATGAGAAGCAAGCATTGTTTTCAATCAAATCCTAGATTGAGAAGGATTGTATTTGACCTGAGTCTAAGTGAGCATGAATAATGCCTCCTCAATCGGTCCTACCAAACCATGCCTAAGTCTACATAAAATTCATGTCAGCTAAGTTTGATTCTTGGCTCTTAGGTTCACATGAAATAAAGCTAACATTGTAGAACATGATTTTGACAAATTAAATAGAGCAAGGCACAAGATTGATGAGGCTAAGATAGGTCCCATCACGGTCGCCAAACCTGTTATCATTGTAAAATTTTACTTTTGCAAGTCAAACTGACATTTGAAAAAGATTTTGAAAATAACTCGCCTCCGTTTTAAAATACAGAATAATTCCGAAGAATGAGACTCGTCTGTCGATACGAGGTTCAACCGTTCCTGGCACCATAACCAGGGGTAATTGAATCAAGAATCAATCATGTGCTTTGCTTTTCTCAACTTGCCTAAATCGATGTTCTATTCCCTAAATGCACAAAGAGTCAGACATGTGCTATGAATTTCAGAAAATGCAGATTTGAAAACATGATGTTTGCTTGAAATAACTGAAAATATTTATAAAAAAGGAGACACTTTGAAAATCATGAATTGCATTTGGAAATACTTTTGAAGAAAAGGGAAATCGCTTTCTGAAGAAATCTTGAGGTTTTGAGAAAATCAATTTTGAAGAAATTTAAATAACTTTGAGAAAAGTTGATTTCTTTGAATTCTGAAATTGAGAAGTTATTGGAACTTGGAAATTTGGTTTTTGAACTTAGAAAAACATTTGGAAATCCCTTGAAAATCAATTTTGATGAAGAGGAAACCTTAGTGTCTTCAGAAAGTCAATTTTTTTGAAGAAAATTCTGGGTAACTTTAAGAAATCGATTTATGAATTGATCAAAAGATTGGGCATGTAGCTCTGTGAAATATTTTCTATAATGCATTCTAAACCTAAGTGAATGAATGCAATTTGCAAAAGTATTTTGTGAAGAATTTATGAAAATCATTTGAAAAAGAGATTTTGGTGCCTTATAGAACTTAGATGAAATAGATTCTTTACACATCCCTGACTATGGCCACGAATATGTATTGAATATAGTTCATTTGATTCTAAAAGAAAAAATATTTAAAAAACTTTGAAATATGCAATGATTTCTGAAATTGCCTAAGAGTATAGGCCATTTGTGGCTTAGAAAAAGATGATAAATCTGGGTTTCGTTCGTATTCTGACTATAGCCATAAATACGAAACCTACCGAGTTTATCAACTTCTTAGAATCTAGTGCACATGTCATTTGTGTATCCCATTGTGAGTTTGAATATGCATGAATCATCATCCATCACACATTGACATTTATATAAAAAAAATAAACTATATGCAATGCAGTCCTATTCTAAGCAGGAAAAGTAAATTCTTATTCCAAATTTACAATTATAATTTACATAAAAAGAAGAAAAGAAAAGAAAATACACCCTTGAATGTCCCTGCAAAACTAGAAAACTTGTCAGTGAAAATATGTCAGTTTTTTTGGATTTATCTAATAATATCTGGAAATTACTGGATTTATCCAGATATAAGCCTTTTTCATGTTTTCCTGAGATAAACATAATAAAATATGATATAAAATTGAAGAAATAATAAAAATAAATAACTTTGAAATTCGGTATTTTGAGGAAAATAACAAAAATACCCCTAAAAACAAGACTATGGCCTTGAAATCAGGGTTTTCAAAAAAGATTTTGGTAAAAACTTTGGATTTAGGGCTCAAATAGATTCAAATAAACATTAAATTGGATGTAAAGCACCCTAGCATGATTATAAACATGATCAAACATTAAAACATGAAACGTTTTATAAAAAATTGAAATATCACAAAAATAGTATTTTTTGCCAGTGTTTTACTCAAACAGGGACTCCGCGGGCACCCTGATTTCATGATTTTATCAAATAGTATATCAAATGAGTTCAAAAATAAAAAAAAATCAACACATACAATTTTAATAACCCTAAAATTGAACTATATTCAAAAATATATATTTTTGACATTATTTTAATATGAAAATTGAATAAAACTCTAAAATACGCGATTTTGCCTGCGGGCATGTACCTATCACAGTGTTAGACTTGAATCAGGTATCAAATCACCATGGAAATTCACAAAAATTTACAGAGAGATACTAGATAAAAAAACAAAGATTTTCGTTTTTACATATTAGAAAAATCATCTTCGGTTAGGGAGATATCGCTCTGGCGATATATGATTGATTCTGACTTATATGTAATGAGTTAAAATAAATACATCTAGTTTCGGGTACAGGAAAATATAGCAAATCATTTTAAAAAAATATAAAATTTTATCAGATGAAAGTAGACACACATAGGAATTTTTTTTTTCACGGATCATCGATCGAATCTTCAGTGAGGGAGATACGATTGACACAAGTTGATCTAGGGTTTAAACAAGGTATAATGGGCTTTGTAAAACCGATTCTACTTTCTGACAGAGGAAAAATAGCAAACAGATGCCTAAAAATATAAAAATTTGAAAGAAAATACTAGACATAATAATAAAGACACTGCAACTTACAAATCATCAATCAAGTCTTTGGTGAGGGAGATATCACCTTGGAAAGGTGTTCTCGAATCCACATAGCGATTTCACAGTTTAAAAAGTAAGATTCAGTTTTCTATTTTTTTGACAGGGTTACAAAATCCAAAATAATTCGATTTTTTACATGAAATCACTGACATATTCACGGTTTAACCCTAAAAAAATCAAATTTTTTGACAAAAAAATGTACATAAAATAACATTGTTCCTGCATGCCCGGGATCAAGGATTACATATTATCGATAGAACTTGAAAATACCTAATCTAAACATGAAAAATAATAAGAAAAATATGCAAATAATATCACAAATTTGGATTTGATGCTTGAATGAGTAAAATAAATATTAATATAATATTTTTATCAGGAAATTCATGGTTAGAATTTGATTTAGCCTTCGAAAAGAGAGATTTGACCCTTTAAACAGGCGAATCTCATCTTTTATTTGGCTTAAATATAAGAAAAAGATATTTTCAATGATTTTCACTAATTGGTATCATGAAAATGCCCTCAAACAGCGTTAGATCACTTTCTTGAATCAATTTTAAGGTTCTTGAATGAATGATATGCTTGAAATCCATACACAAGGGGCGGTAATGGTGAAAACTATAGAAAAAGCATAAAAAATTAATAAAATTAATGAAATAAGATAAAAAAAACTTACCTTGGAGGTTGCTGCAACAATAGAGGAAGGAGAGGATTCTGAGAGGAGAGAGAAGTAGCAAGAAAGGGAGAGAGAGAGCGTAGGGGTCGACCCCCCTTTTGGCCCCTTTTTATAGGTTTTTGAAAGACTATTTTTAGAAAGAAAAAAAAACTTCCTAAATGAGATTGGATAAGCCATATAGGGAAATTTTTTTTTGAAGACTCCTAACCCAATTCTAACTCTAACTAATCTACCTAAGACCTAATAAAATCCTAAAACCAATCCAAATGTGGTGCCAACCCCTGTGGGCCCACATTTGATTTTTAAAGGCTTAAATTTAAAAGTTAAAAATGTGTTTTGAAAATAGTAAAGTAAAATGAAGTTTTAAAATCAATTTGGACCTTTTAAAACTCCTACCTAATTAAGACACTGACTAACCCTAATCTAACCCTGACTCTTTCAAATGTGGCACCACCCAGAGTGGGCCCCACTTGATTTTTCAAAAGTGATTTTTAAAACTTGAAAATGAATGTTTTCAAAAAGAGGTTTAGAATTTGGAATTGAAATTGAAAGTTTTTGAACCAAATAGAGTTCTGACTAGATCAGAACTCCTCCAGAGTTGACGCCCTACATCAGGGTTTTGAAAAAGTTAAAATAAAGACTCAAAATGGTTTCAAAACAGAGTAAAAATCATCGAATGAAAATCAGAAGTTTTAAAAATAGAGTCCTATACGAACTGAAACTCTAGACTAGTGTCCTAAACCAACTAAAACTCTAAAATTTAGGTTTTTAAAAGCCAAATGAAGAGATTTTTTGAAAGATTTTCTTAAAAAAAATGAAAATAAGTAAAAAAAAATAGTCAGTGTTAGAGTCCTAACTCAACCGAAACTCTGAAATAGAGTCCTGAATCAACTGGAACTCTGCGAAATGGACTAATTTTTGAAAAACAAGTGAAGAGAATGAAAATGAAAGTAGAAACAGAAATCAGAATAGAGTCCTAACCGAATTAGGACTCTGGGACAGAGTCCTGATCGGACTGAAACTCTAGATTGTTTGGTTTTTCTGACAATAATTGAGAGTTTTTAGAAAACATGTGAAAATAAGATAAAATTTGAAATCATGATTAGAGTCCTAATCCAACTGAAACTCTAAGACAGAGTCCGATTTCAACTGAAACTCTAAAATTTTGGGTTTGTTTTAAAAAAACTAGTAAAATAAAGGTAACAGATGAAATCATGGTTGAGTTCTGAACCGATTGAGGCTCTGGAACAGAGTCCTGATTCGACTGAAACTCTAGAATTTTGCTTTTTTTGGTAAACAGATGAAAGGATTTTTTAAAACAAGTGAAAATAGCAACAAGCAGTGAAATCAGAATAGAGTTCTGACCCGACCGGAACTCTGGGGGAAGAGTCCTAATTCGACTAAAACTCTAGATTTTTGGCATTTTTAAAAGATAAATAAAGGAGTTTTAAAAGGTTTTCTCAGAATTTGATAACATAAGCTAAAAAACAAAGTTAGGGTCAGAGTCCTAGTTCAATTGAAACTCTTGAAATGGAGTCTTAAGTTAACTAAAACTCTACAAAATTGGATTTTTAAAAAAAAAACAGCCAAAAAGGTTTTAAAAACAAGTGAAAATAGGAGTTAAAATAGAAATTAGAATGATTAGGACTCTGCGACAGAGTCCTAATTTGACTAAAAGTCTGAAAATTTTGATTTTTCTGAAAACAAACAAGAAAATTTTGAGAGCTTTTCACGAAAACTGGTGAAAATAAGATGAAAATTGAAATCATAATTAGAGTCCTGATCCAACTGGGACTCTGGGATAGAGTCCTAATTCGACTAAAACTCTTAAAATTTTAAACAAACAAGGAGGTTTTAGGAGCTTTCTTGTAAAAATAGATGAAAACAAGGTGAAAACTGAAACCAGAATTAGAGTCTTGATCCAACTGGGACTTTGGGACAGAGTCCTAATTTGACTAAAACTCTTAAAATTTAGGGTTTTCTAGAAAACAAATGAGAGGGTTTTAGAAAATAGGTGAAAATAAGATAAAAATTGAAGTTAGGTTCATAGTCTTGATCCGACTAGGACTCTGGGAAGAGTCCTAATTCGACTTGAACTCTAAGAGTTTTTGGTTTTCTGAGAAGCAAATGATGAGATTTTAAAAGGGACTTTTGAAAACAAGTAAAAATGAAGTAAGAAAATGAAATTTGGGTAGAGTCCTGATTTGATTAGGACTCTGGGACATAGTCTTAATTCGACTGAAACTCTGAGAAAAGGACCAAATAAGGGGAGTAAACAAGGTATGAACCCACTTCTAACTCAAAATCAATAAATGGAAGATTGAAAGGACTTAAAAATGTAAAATGACAGAGTCCTAGTTCAACTAGAATTCTGAAATAATTGGAATTGTGCAAATTTTGAAATAAATCATTGATTCAAAAGTGACACAACCTGGATGGGTCTCATCTTAGGTTTAAAATAGATTGAAAATTGGTTTGGAAAGAATCCAGATTGTTTTTCTGAAGAAATGCTTTTAAAATGAAGCTATGGGGTTAGCCAAATGACAAATGTCAATTTAAAAACATAGGTTTTTTAAATTGCTTTCGAAAGAAAGGTTTTAAAAATCGAATCTGGATTAGATGTTTAGAAAAACCAAAGTGCTGGATCTCAAAAATGAGATGAAATGTAATGAAATGATATGAAATAATGAGAAATGATAAGAAATGATGGGATATGACATGGAATGTCATGTGAAATGCAAACCCTAGAAAAAAGATTTTAGGTATTGGACCTCGATCGATAGTTCTACCAGTTTAAAAAATGATAAAATTGATAAAAATAAACAAAATGATTTAAGAAATGGTTTTTGTCCCTGCACGGCAAAGAGTGACACTGAAAACTGGTGTTTTAACTGGAATGAACTAAGTTCTAGGGTTTCAGAACTTGAACTGACAAGACATTGGCTCAACTAAACTCCTAGACTGAACGATCAAGAAATGATATCATTTTTTTAGAAAAATGGTGAGAAATGATCACTCGAGTGAAGTGAGTTATGAACAAGAACTATGTTTGAGCTGGAACAAAAATCAGTAATACTGAGATGAACTAAAACTGAAGCTTAAACACTAGCTCAACTGACTGGACTTAGCTCAATTTCAGCTGAAATGGGCTAAAATGGACTCCTAGACTGTGATAAATGAATTTAATATGGAACCACACTACTTAAACTTATGGTGAACTCAAGTTAGACTCAAGGGAACAGGGTTGACTGGATTTGACTAACCCAGAAACAATTGACTGGGATTCAAGTTAGAAATGAGCTCATTTCTCAAAAAATGAACTCATTTTGGCAGGAATGGTTGGAAATGAACATGATCTGCTCATCGTGAGCTCAGGTGAGCTAGGAATGACTAACATTCTAACTGTTTTGAGCTTAAAAATAAGCTTGGTCGACTCTGACTGACTCTAAGGTAACCTAGGGGTAAAATGAGGATCTTACTGACAGAATGGGGGTGAAATGACACCTAAAAGGGGACAAACCTAGGGTTAGACTCCTACACTGACCTACAGGTTTGACATCTATGGCAGGGGGTGTCTGGAAGTGGAGGAGGAAAATTTGGGGTGTTTACACAAACATAACTCAAGCAAGATGGTCAACAACAGTAATGGTACGTTCGATAAGTCCATTTTGGTCATTCAGTTATATAGTTGTGGTAGCATATACTCGTCCATTATTCTCCCTTTGCGCCTACTGTTGGGGAGGTCTCTACTATGGTTGGTTACCTTGAACTCTCTGCTTAGTCAGAGAAAACCAAGCAATATGACACTGCTATCAACATTTGAAACAAACACCAATATAGAGAGGGGAAAAACCTAAGAGAGACATAGGTCCGAACCATAACCCTAGTGCAGTGACCTATGAGAAGTTTTTGAAGCTCAACCCTTTGACCTATTCGTGGAAAGCTAACCTTGAAGTTGCTTAGAGCTGGTTTATGAAAATCAAGTGTGCATTTAGAGTTTGCCAATATCTGCAGATAGACAAACAAACTTTGACACATAACGGCTGAACGGTGATGCTAGAAAATGGTGGGATATGGCTTATGAGGTTAGATTCATAAAGAAAGACTATATTCCCTAGGATGTTTTCTGGGAGGCATTTTTAGAGACCTATTTTTCTCAACATGCCCATGATAGGAAGAAACATGAATTCTTAGACTAGACTCAGGAGAACATGAGTCTGGTGGATTATACCACTAAATTTAGGAGTCTCGACCATTACTGTTTGAACTAGTTCGCCATTGATAAGGTTTGGGAGACAAAGTATGTTCGGAGACTTAAAGATAGATTGATGTATTGAGTGATGACTAGCCGATTAATGACCTTTAAACGATGCGATTGAGTTTGCTTCTACTCTGAATAAAGAGTGGGATATATCCAAGGGGGATAAATCCAAGAGGACAACTGATAATAGTGGGGTCTGTAAACAATATTTTTCAAGTGGCAATGCACAATAACCACCATTCAAGAAGCAAAAATCCAAGCAAGGAGGCTACCAATCCCACCAACAGTAGAGGTAGCCGAAACAACAAAATACCCAGCAGAGATTCTCATTTTAAAAATGATTATTGATAGTTTGGGCTAGGTTATTAAGGACATTCATTATGAAACCCCTCTATTCATGCCACTCATTTGCATGATGAGATGTCTACAATTCAATCTAAAGTAACCCATTATGGTTAATCTTTAGATAATCCTACCCCTTTAGGCTCGATCCTAAAAGCTTAGACTATATATATTATATTAACAATCACAAAAATTTAAACATAATAAAAAACATTATATACATTAAAATCAAACAACTATGCTGAAATATACTTGGCGATGCCAGATTGTTGTACGAGCCATGAACCAAGAGAACAAAAAAATTTTAGCCTACGCTCTGTTGCCAATTCTATAATGCCCCAAAATTTTAACCCAAAAATATAGAGCACTTTTTTTTTATGCAAGGCTTTATCGATGACATTGCTCCCAACCAGACTAAGTACTAGAGGCCCAAGTAAAACCAAGTTCGAGAAAGATACAACCAAAGACAAGAACCTTTTATAAAGAAAAAACCAAAATACAACGGAAAACATTTATCTTAGTTTTGGTTAAAATTTTGGGTGAGTTAAAGGTATTTCAACTCAACATGGGATTAAATTCAATTCATGTATTGGACTTGGGTCCAGGTCCAAACCGTGAATTGATTTCAATACAAGAATCTAAATTTGAGATATGAAAATAATAATAAAATTCATGAACCAATTTATACCATCCATTAATTGATTTATAAATAATTGTCAAGCTGTTTAATAATTTTTGGTAAATCATGAACTATTTCCAAAACAAAATCCTAGATAAAAAATTGTTGGTTCTAGGCTCCACCTGCAACATTCTGCCATTGTTTCAAAACTCTACTTTTTGCCTGTATATTTATGATATAGGTGTCAAATAGTAGTAACACGATAACATTGTATATATATAAAGAGATAAGTATACATGAAACATACATATTTTCAAAATATGTATCAATATTACAATCATAAGACATTTGACCGGACAACTATTCATGCAACATGATACATAATAAGAACATATTCATGATTATGCATATGAATTCTTAAGGGATAAATCAACAAACCTTAACCTTACATAATCTTTAGGTACACAAACTAATTCAGACATGCTTGCAATCACATATGATACATTAATCAATACATAGTGCATGAGGTATCTTTTATCATCCATATTATCACTTACTTTTGAATGCATAAACATGTTACATGTAATCAATTTAAGTTTTCTCTTTAATCCCCCTATAGGTACAGTTACATGTAAACACCGAAGTACAAGGTAATCCTAGGGTGTATATTTTTTAAACACAATTATATTTTATTACCCTAGTATGCACATGTTCCTCGGGGTGACATCAGGCATCACCACCCGAGTCAACCAAGGGCATCACCACCCACCATCATCGAAATCACCTCCTTGGATGGATACTGTCAGAGAATTACCATGCTAGGTGATCATCGTTAGATAATCATCACTCTAACGACATTGTTAAAGAATCACCACCCTAATGTCATTGTTAGAGAATCACCACTCTAACAGTATCATCAGAGAATCTTCACTCTAACAGTATCATTAGAGAATCATCATTCTAATGGTATCATTAGAGAATCACTACTCTAACAACATCATTATCTAGTTTTAACATGCATATCACCATGCATCATTATTCAATTCTAACATGCACATCACTATGCATTATTATCCAATTTAAAACATGCACATCACTATGCATCATTCAATTGAGCAATTACCCTATTTGGACACAACAATGTGCTCATCATATGCCAATATGTGCAATTAATCATGTGCATCATAATAACAATTTAAATAATGCAATCATATGATTTTCAAAAAAATAATGCACTAGCACATAGCCTCAATAGGCCCACATATTGCTCACCAATACGTCACATATCATATTTGTGCACTTATGGCACTACATTAGTTCTTTTAAACCACTTGCTCTTTTATGAGCATTTACATATGCACACATGCTTTCATGTCTTATAGCACATCATAACATCATATAGCATGTAACACCCTAGAATTTCCAACTTGAAATAAGTAAAATTTCTAACCATTTTTTTTTAAATATAATCTAACTTGAATGAGAGGATTGATACATAGCAAAAATAATTTTGGTATTTGAATTGGACAACCCTGGGCGGGTTACAAAAACTAATAACTCTAAACTGAGCTGGGTCTAATTCTTATTCAGACTTGGATTTAGGTCTACACATTAAAAATTTTATCGATAATCCAACTCTACATAAATTGAAATAAAAACAGTCTCATTTCAACTTAATCATTAGACAAACATTACTAATAGAGACCAGCCATTAAAATGCATTTATGTGGAAACCTAACCATTAAACAAACATTAATAATAAAGACTAATCATTATAAATGCCTCCAAGTTTACAGAAGACTACTAAAAACATTTAAAGATATGTACATGGATTTTTTCATGCATATCACACTCATACATACATGTATTACAAAAACACATGTGCATATGGCAGATGAATGTAATAACCATTACAAAAAAATACTAGTGATTACACTTACTCTTAGGAGACAAAACACCACAAAAAAATAAGGTACCTCTTTTTTAAAAACGTGTAGGATGAAGTTCCACTAGGTACCTCACCCTACACCAATAAAGGTAAAGGTAATGAACCCACACAACACACCTCTAAGGATTTCAGTTGGAGCTTGTAGAACTCCAAAAACTCCAAGTGAGAAAAATCGGTGAGTAAGGGAAGTGAGGAGAGAATAGAGAGGGAAGGGAAGAGCCAAACACATCAAATGAGAGGGGGAAAGAATGACCCCTCTCAAAAAGTTTGTAACTTTTAAAGCCTAGGGTTAGAGATGAGTGATGGAGGTTCCAAGGTCAAGATAAAGGGTTGAGATATAGTGAAACCCCTCTCAAAAACCGAAAATCAAGGAGCTCTCTCTAATTTTTCAACTTCCCAAAACCCTTTTTCAATATTTCACTCAAATAAAAATATGCTAAGAGGAGGTTCAAAGGGAGTTATCCTTTTAGGATTAACCTTGGGATTCCCTTTTTGATCCACCTTGGAATTCAAATAAGGGAAGGATCCTTGGATTCTAACACCCCTCATGCAGTTTCCAAGGTGCCTCCCTAATGAAAACTGACAAACCTTAGGGATTTGGGTTGGTCTAGTTCAAAACCAACTCCAATACCTAACTTTAATATATTATTATTTATTTTATTTTATTTTATTTTTATTTTTACACCATATATATATATACTATTCTCTAAAACCCTTAATCAATATTCACATTGGATCCCCAATTAGTCTAAATCCAATTGGGTCCAATCCAAACCCAAAAAGAATAAATAATTTTATTTATTCAATACTTAGTTTAAATTTTCTACTAACTATGGTTTAATTAACTAGTATAGTTAATTATGATTTATCAGCGTAATTTATAACGCCTAAAATTTTAATCCTAAAATTTCAAAGATTTTTTTTTTAAAACGAAAACAAATTTTTTCTTTGGGTTAAACATTCTGGGCGGGTTACAATATAATCAATAATAATAACTAAATTAAAATATGAATATTAAGATTTAATTTAGTTTCAATAATTTAAAATACATATCAGAGTATTTTGATAACAATAAATATTTTTTCAAAACTATCTTTAGAAAAGGAAAAGACTAGCTCTTAATGCCGCCTAAGCATTCCACATCCGCTCTGCAATTGAATATCATAATCTACTTTAAATCCCATAAAATGGGTAAGACTCGTGAAAGCTTGATAGCAAATAACATACTTGCAATAATGCACGATATCATAATACATTCAAACATGACCTCATATATCAATTATGTAACACATATCTTAGCAGACAACAACATAAAAATCATGCTAACAATTAAAATAACAAGTCAGTCATATGCATATCCATTCATGCTAAGATTTACAACAATATAATAAAGTATGCACATGCATGAATATTTACAAAATGCATTAACATATACGAAATGCATGAACTTACCATTTCAGTGTTGTGAATCATTCATGCATGAATAAGTTCTTATCTTCAATTATTATTTTTTTACTTAAATGATACATACCATGTTCTATTTATATATAATTCATAATCATGTTTCACTTGCCAATATCTGTCTGTGGGTAAAACACAGACTCTCCTATTATGAAGGTACAACCCATGTTTGTATTTTCAATTAATTGTCTTACTGACCTACGTGATGCCCCAATTATACATACTCTATAGAGAAAATATAATTTTATAGAGAGAGTTCTCAACTCCTGCAATCCTTATATATCAGATTTTTCTCATGAGTCTTACCTACCACACTGTGGATAAATCATAAAAAATCTCTTAGTTACTGGTCATGTGGATGGGGGATAAAGGAAACCTTTTGTGCTAAGCCAAATATCTCACATAACCATTAGTATCATGCTTACTTTCTCAATAAACCCCAAGAGAATTAATTTTATTTTAATTTCTTAATTAACTCTCTTGTTAATCGTGTCAATGCAAACATGCAAGCACATTCAGTGTTCATATGCAATAATATTCATAGCACTCTATATATGCTTTCAATAAAATCAATACAATAATTTAATCATTATGTATTTACACATTCAAGGTAGGCTAATTATTGATATTTATGCATGCTTAATTCAATCAATAATGAAATGTATTAAGTTAACATGCATATCAGTCCAATATCCTATTTAAGCATCAATAAACATAATGCATAAAGTAAAATACAACCCGACACCAATGTATGCCATATTGTGCAGTTCGGATCCCTATTAACCCAATTTTAAAAAACCCACCAAAAATTATAGGAATCAAATTTAACTCTCAAAAGTTTACTGGGATTGCCCCATCATCTTAGGAATACAATACAAAAAATAGAACTACAAAATTCATCATAATAAAATCAAGAAAATTCTGGGACTAAACCTTATTTAGGAAAAATATTAGACAAATCTTGTCAACTGCAAAAATTTATTCCGGCTTGAATTTTTTCTCAAGATTTAAAGAAAAATCTTTTGATAAAATCATTTTTATAGAATCTTGTTATATATGTTAACTTTCACCTAGAGTTTTTACAATTTATTTTGATCACTTTTGATTAGGGGCTTAGAGCTTTCAAAATCTTTGGTTGGAATAATTCGGCTAACAAGGTAGAAAACTTGTGCTCTGTTACATTAGATGTTTCAACCTCAAAACGAAACCAAACAGGATGAAACAAGATTTTAAATTCAAGCCTTAGATGTGTAGAATACTTTAGTATTTTTAGTTTTATTTGTTGACCTTGTTTTCATATAAATATTGACTTTTTTTAAAACTAGTTGAAACAAAAAAATGAGGATAGAATAACCAAGATTCAAACTCATGCAAAATTTATTAAGCAAGAACAAGAATTATGGTGAAACTCATGCAATCATGCTTTTTGATGTTTTAAACACATTTACATCATCATACAATACATCTTTGATCATATGTATATTAATCTTGTTAAAACATTAACATCCATAATCTAGGAATCATAAAACCTTCATGGAATATCTCAAATACAATTTAATCTATACAAGAATCACAAAAACATTAAAACAACATGAAATCATGGTTTATTTATGTAATAACATATTGTTTAATCATGCTACACATGTACTAATCTACCACATATGATCAGATTAACTTTCTTCATTATAAAACATCAAAACCCTAAAATGTTTTTCACAAATCCTTCTTCAAAATGATTTTCGCATATTTTTAACCAAGATCTATGCAAGAGACAAATGTATAGCATCAAGATCTATAAAAAAACACTAAAAACCATCCTTCTATATTCATTATACATAATAAACAATCCAATAAAATACATATCTAACTATTCACATGACTTTTCCTTTTTAGGGTTTCAAAACTAGTCTTTTCCAAATCATTTTCTCAAAACTGATCTTCCAAAACACTCTTTTGGGTTTTCAAAAATATTTTTCATGTAGATCTAATAGAAATAAATGTTCTAGGTATAAATTACATGTAGATCCAAGCCCTAGACAAAAAAGAGGGTATGCTAATGCATCCCAAAATCAAACATCATGAAAGTAGAGATTCTCTACAGAAAACATGCTTCTCGCAATGATACAATTGCATTTTCCTCCATATGCACCTCATTTTGGGCTGAATTGGACATTCACCAAGGTAGTTGCAGGTTTCTAATAGAGGTCTAGACTACTTTTAGGGTTAGCAGGAAGAAGGAGATATGAGAAACAAGAAGGAAGAGATATGCTTCAATAGGAAGAGGGAGAAAAAGATAACCTTATTAATCATCATTTGAAGGACCTCTATTTATAGATGGGTTTAGGCAAGAGTCTCATCTTTATTATAAGAGGTTAATATATGTTAATTTTCTTTATTAATAAAATAAGTAAATAAATTATATATTTTAACTTATTAAATTTCAAAATTAACTAAGTTAGAGAAGAAAGGTGGGGTCTTCTTACTCTAGCTTGAACTCGAGTGACATGGTAACATTCTAGGAAGCCTACAAACCTAAAAACTCAAAAGAATTCAACATTTAAATAGTCATTTTAATAGCCCTTAAAACGTAGATGATCGTGGTAATCTTAGATTTAATCATACGCATATGGATCGACAAGAAAATTTAGTTGATGTCAAAAACATTGATTTTCAACCTACAATTAGGCATGGACTTTGGTCGATGATAAAACACTCAAATCAACACCAATTTGGGCATGTAAATAGTCAATTTCACTGCCCTCAAAATAAGAAATGTCAAGGTCAACTTTAATTTAATAGGTGAGCCATTGATTGGCCAAAATTTTTATCGAAACAATAATGACATTGTTTAGAGTGTCCCACCCTATGGGTCCAATCCAATAAGATTGGATCAAAATATCTTGAGTTATATCTAATCCAATCCAAACTTAAATTATTCCAAATGTTATGGATTATATCTAACCTAATTGGATTAGATCCAAAATACAGTCCAATCAATTTTAAACAACTAAATTCTAAACCTTATACAAGTTAGAAAACCCAAAACAGAGACTAATGAATTTTAAAAATTATAGTTTTTTGAATCAACCTATAATCGAAATCACCAAATCTGATCTCCTACGAGATCTATGGCTCACAATGCACCTATCTAGAGTCCTATATCAATTTTAACTCTTAAATTTGCCTGAATTTAACTCGAATTTAACTTAAAATTTTCTTGATTTTTTCTTGAATTTAAAAGTTAAAATAAAATTCATAGGTGTTACATAATTAGTCACCAAATTAATTTATTTAATAAATAAATTAATAATTTAATTTAGTTATTAATTAATCAAATCTCTTAATTTATTTGTTAGTTTGCCAGTAATTGTCAATTGTACCAAAGTTAAACCAAGAACATTAGTACTTTTCATAAATCAATTACACTGGTTAATTAAATAGGAAAATAAAAATTTCGCATTGATCATAAAAAAAATTCTGGTCTTACATAACATCATACTACATATCATCACATTATGTTGCATATTAACACATCATGCAAACCATTATAGAATTATGACAAAAATTTATACTATATGTGAACACCTCAAATTTTTCAAAAAATCCAAAAAAATTCTTTTTGCCTTTGACCTCCAACTTCTGAATAAATTGGGTTAATCTATGATAAAATTATATTTATTTCTCGGATTCACTGGAATTCGAATTCAAATTCTATATCTGACCCAATCCTGAATCCAGATCTGATATCTAGATCCAATTCTAAGTCTGAATCTCTTATTCTTCAAAAAAAAAAAAATTCTTTGAATTTTCTCAGAGGTTTTTTCTCAATTCAGGGTCCAATCTCAATTCAAAATCTGAATTATAAATGTTTTATCAAAACTCCCGGACCCAGATCATTCTGAAATCTTATTTCCAAAAATTAACCCTACTTTTCTCAAAAAATCCCATTTCAAAAAAAAAAATCTTGAATATTTTCAAAAATCTTTCAAAACCATATTCTTGATCCCCTATTTTATATTCTTCATTTTGTCCCCATATTTTCTTAATTTTTTTTCTTTTAAAATATAAAAAAAGAAAAGGATTCTTAGAAAAGGGCCTAAAGCCCTCTTTTTGAAAAATCTGGTAAAAGGAGAACCACCTCTTTGAAAAATATCAAAGAAGAGAGACCCGTTGGATAAAATTTCTAATGGTCTCGACTTATAAAAAATGACCGTCGGGGTCCTTCAACTTCATCACCTCTTCACCCCCGCATGTTCACACTTCCTCTTCTTCCCAATCTCTTCTTCATCCCTCTCTCTGGTTCTCATGGGCATCAGCTGAAGAATCTTTGCAAACCAAAATTCCAGCAAAACCACGGTAAGTAACCACCCCCTCCCCTCTGTAAAGGTTTTTCTTCTTACAACATTTTTCTCTGTAGGATTTCCTTGTTATTTTTTGTCTCTCCTTCGTTTTAATTTTCTTTTTCTATTTGTTATAAAAGCATAATAGGTAGGATCGACCTACATATTGCAGTGTCAATCCACCTAATGCTACGGCAAATGGGACGATTGTGTTCCAACATCTTTTTTTTTTATCATCTTATTTTTTTTCATTTATATTATTTTGTATTTCATCTGGATCACGATTTACATTTGAGTTTATTCCTCCTTTTCAGTTTGATTTCCCTTTCGATTTTCAATTCCCTATTTGTAGCTTAATTTCCCCTTTGATTCTGTTCTCTTGTTTACATTTTGATCTCTATCGTGATGTTTGATTTCTTGTTTTCATTGTTTTTATTCTCTTTCAATTTCAATTATCTGCCATACCTAATCTCTTGTTTTCCCAATTACCTTTTAGCATTTGATTTTTAATTTTGGCAGCATCAGAGGGTTTTTGTTTATTGCATTTCAATACATATCCGATTTCGTTTCTTTCTTTTTTTTCTTTTCTTTCACCTTTGATTTTCTGTTTGCAATTTCCTCTGGTTTCTATTTTCTTGTCTTCATTATCCCTTTAGATCTTGATTTCTCGTTCATGTTTCTAATTTCTCACTTCTATCCCCTCTATCTTCACCATAGGCGCATACCACATTAGTTTTATGGATATGCTCTTGATTACTTACCTGTACAGAATCATAGCGTATACCTCTATTAATTGAAACCTCAATGTAAGCATGTGTTTATGCTTTGCTATAGCATAAACACAGGCTTTGGTTTCAACGTTGGTTTCCTGTAATATCTTCATTGAGGTGCCACATTCTCTGCGATAGCTTTGGATGAGCTTGTTTCCTTTATGGCCAAATTGTCACACTTCATCCACAAATCTTTTGTTTCATCATCGATTCTCTGCAAAAGCATCTGCATTTTTTTAGCTAATTCACTGATCATCATCTGTACATTACAAGCGTCCATTTCTACCATGGTTTAAACAACATTCTTATTAATTTGGTTTGAGAGCCTCACACATCGAAACTTGTTTGCACGGGCCAACATATAGTGAAGCTAAAGATTGATTGAGCCTATTTCCCACTGAATTAAATAATCTTTTGGTTGCCTGATTGGTGTATTTGGGTATGAAGGTAGAGGTTGCGATAAATCCATTTGCTAGTTTGTTGAGCTTTTAGTCGCTAGATGTTTGATATCTACATCAGAACCAGAACCACTAAAGCCTAACTCAGCCCAGATGCCAATCGGATTCATCAGAGCAGAAGCACACAACTGAGGATTTGCTCCAGGCATTCATAATGGCCACTTGAATTGTCGTGGACATTCTTTGGATTGAAGTGGTCACCTTGTCGTAGTTCATTAATTATTTTCTCCCAGGTGTCTTCTGTTTTATCTACCTTAGTCTTCTGCTTTTCTTTTCATGAAAGTAAGGGTGGATCCCTTAGATACGCTTGATCATATTGGTGCCCCCCTTTTTTTTACCAAGATAGAGGATCATAGTTAACACTTTTCGAGGCTTTTCTTTCAGGTTAGATGGATTTTTCTCTCCACCAAATGTCTTAGAAATCAGGATCATTCTTCCTGCATGGTGGCTTTGTTTCTTTTACTCTAAACTGGTTCTTTCACCATATTAAAGATTGTATGCTGATGGGTTGCAGGAATATTTTGTCTTGGGCGTCTTGGTTTCAATATGGTGTTTCTAATTCGCTGATGATAGTATGTTTCTAAACCAAGCTAATTGCTCCTTTCTTTTTATTAGTTCATAAAGCTTAGGTTTTATCAACAAGTATATAGTATATGGTGTTCAGAGTCGCCCACCATATGTTTTATTTGGTGCTCTGTTCCTGCCTAAATTCCATATGTTTTGTTCTAATGATAGTGTGAATGTTTTAGATATTTTGATTCCTATACAAGAAATCCTCTATTTGAGTTCATCATTTTGGTTTTGCTGTTGTGATCTCATGAAGGTGGAAACTTGAAAATAGATAAGCTAATGAAACATGATCAGAAATTAGCATTTCTTAAATGCAGCAACTGTCAACTGAAATTACTGGGCCTAGACAACCTCATTCATGTTTGAAATCTTGGATTGAGTGGCCTTAATTTAGGCTATTCACAGTCTCCCTAGACAACATTCACTGTAACATTATGTGGGAGCATCCAGCGATAGAGGTTTGGATCCTTCAAACAAGAGGGAGATCATATGTGATGAGAAGTTGAAGAACACATTTGAGGAAAAATATACCGTAGGGTTCCTTGAGATTGCTCGACTCATGAGTCACCATCTTATCCGGACCAGCTGAATCAGCCTTGGATGCCAACACCTTCTTCACTTCATATTCACACACACACACTTCACCATCTCCAGTATCCATTCACACTGCACCATTTGCCGTAATACGTGTGCAGCTACCGCTGCAATCCTTATGGGAAATAAAAGAGAAAATGAGAGAGAATCTCTCTCTCTCTCGAACTCAAGCTCCTACATTCATACTCCCTGTTTACAACATCTTCACTCCCACTTCTTGTTATATGCAATATTCCGTTTGCACATCGTTATTGCATTCTTCATTACCTGCTACCTTCTCCATCCCTGTTACACAGCAACACCACTTCACTGTTGTAACTCATATTCCAACCCTTCCATCTTCACCATCTCATTCTCCATCACTTTGTATATGTTCATTTTCATCATTTACAACAATATACATACAATTGCTACCTGCTGCACCCACCTCATATCATGCACATTTTCTGTAAAATGCACTATTCACACCTCCACTTGTAATGTGCATTTTCCTACAAAATGCACTATTCACCACCTTTGCACCTATCACACACGTGTGCCATACTATAACACCCTCATTCCCATACATACAAGCATATGCTTCATCGTTGTTGTATTCACTCACACCTTCATTTGCACAACCCCTCACAGTGGCACCCACTGCTACCCTATTGTGGCTATCTCCACAACACATGCCCACAGCCCCTGCCACTCTATGTTTCTAGCTTACAAGCCACAACACCATTTCCTGCTGTATACCCCTTTACTGCTACAATCAAAGGCTGACCTACTCCACCAACTATATTCACTTCACAACATCCCAACACGTAGAGCCTCCACACCCGCCCCTTGCATCTTAGCTTGTCCATTGACTATTGCCATGAGCATTTGCTGCAAATTTGATTCACATATTGCTGTAGGAATAGCAGATTTTGTTGTAAGATTCGGATGCATCAGTTCATTAGTCAAGTCTTCAGATATAACATAAAGCAATGGATTTTCTAAATCAAAATTGGTATTTGATTTGTTAAAAGAGGTATATTTTTAATTCAATGCTTGTCATGTATCTTATCCATTTGCATAATATCATCATATAGGCATCCTAATTAGCTTAAGATATCATTCATATATTTTAGCATTTATTTTTCATTAGTTTAGGATATTTCAGGTATATTTTGATATTCATTCCTCATTAGCTTGATACATCATTCCAATATAGGTTTTGTCATTTGCATTGCATTTTCATTAGTATATGCATGAGTATTTCATTAGTTACATCTTAGGTCCAATGTGATATTATGTGAATTGCTCTCTATACATATCTTGTGCTAACTTGAAATTTTGCAGGAATTAGGTAGAAATTACTTTTTCCTTCTTAGTTTAGGAATTTGAATTTCAATCTAAGTCAAAACTTGTAATAGCTAGATGCCTATGAGAATATTTCCTTTCTAGCATTAAAATAGAATGTATGAGCATGTAGATATCACAAATTGCTTGTTTCATATTATTTTTCTTTTATTTCTGAAAATCCACAATGGTGAAACACGAATGGCACGTGCACCATTCTAATAAAAGATAATTAATCCTAAGCAAATGATTCACATTGATGGCCATAGTCAAAATGTGAACAATGCTTGGGATTTTTATCTTTTATGGAATAACATTGGATCCACACTGGGTCTCCTTAAAAAATTATCATATTTTTCTAAATATTTCCTTCTTTTATTAGAGTTTAACTTGAAATTAACTTAAAATATATATCAATGGCCATAGTCAGGATATATTGAAAGTTAATTTCATTTTAAACTCTATAAAGGCACAAAAATGTATTTTATTCTTTATCTGAATTTAAATACATATTATTTTATAATACATTTTATGACCATAGTCAGAAATGTATTATATCTTTAATCTTATTTAAATTCTCCTAAAGAATGAAATATGCTTTTCAATGCCCAATTTTCAAAAATTCTTTAATTCATTCATCATTTAGGATAGAATTACAGCATATTATTTCAAATTTTCTTCAAAAATTCAAATGATTCTGAGATAATTTTTCTCAAATCAATCTTCAATTCTTATTTATAAATTCAAACTCATCTTTCTATTCTCAAATTTGTCTTATTTCAAAATTCAAACTTCAATTTCAAAGTCCAATTTGACTTTGAAATTTCAAATTCATTTCTAGATTCAAAATTCAATTTAATTCAAATCAAATTTCAAAAGTTTAATTCAACTTTGAAATTCCAAATTCATTTTCAGGATTCAATTTTAATTTCAAATTCAATTCAATATTCCAGATTGAATTTCAAAGTTCAATTCAACTTTGAAATCCCAGATTCATCACCTAATTTCAAAAATTCAAGTTTTAAATCAAGTTTATTCTTTATTCTTCACTTCAAATTCCCAAATCTTCCTAATCATCTTCTGATTCCAGAATTCAAATTCAAGCTTTGTTCTTTATTTCTCAAAATTCTAAAATTTCAAGTCTTATCTCTTCAAACCTAAATCAGATTTTAAAGATCAAAACTTGGTATTTGCCCTAAAAATCATTTTTTCTAAAATTTCCATCCTCCTTTTCTTTCCAAAAATCAAAATCAGGATTCCTCAAATCCAAATCCATCTTCAAGTTCGATCAGAATTTCTCAAATCCAAATCCATCTTCAAATTCTATCTGAATCCCCAAAATCCAATTTCATTCTCAAATCCCATCTAGATTTCCAAGGCCCAGACCCATCTTCGAATCTTATCTGGATTTCCAAAATCCATATCTATCTTCAAATTCCATCTAGGATTCCAGATTTCAAATCCAATTCCATCTTGGATTCCAAATTTAAATCCAATTCCATCTTGGATTCCAGATTTCAAAACCAATTCCATTTTCAGATCTCATCTGGACTTCTTAAATTCAATTCTATTTTCAAATTCCATTTTCAAATTCCATTTGGATTTTTTAAAATCCAAATTCCCTTCTGATTTCAAACTTTAAATCTGGAATTCAATTCCATTTTCAAATTTCATCTCAATTTCGAAATCTAGATTCAAACTCAAATTCAAAGCTCATTTTGACTTTGAAAATTTCATCTTGACTTCAAATTCTATCTTTTCTCATTTTCTCTTCATTCTTTAATTCAAGATTTATTTTCGAGATCTCTGATTATTCCAAAACTTAGAACTTCAAGTCTCTTTCAAACCTATTTCAAGTTCTAAGTTAGATTCAAACCCTTCAAAAATCATCTCTTCACTATATTCTCAAATTTATTTCAAAATCACTTAGAAAAATCCCAAAAATTTCTGAACTTCTCAAAGAGCATACATCTTTGCATTTTCACAAGCATGATTCTTTGTGCATTCTAGACTTAGAATACATTCTTAGACAATATTTAGGCAAAGCAAAAGGCATAAGTTCGATCATTGGTTTGATTACCCTTGGTAAAGGCACCAGGAATAGTCAAATCTCGTACCGATGAGCGAATCCCATCTCTCTATTTTCCTGCAAATTTTCAAAAATGGAGGTGAGTAATTTCAAAACATTTTCAAAATTTAGGTCAAGTGAGACCTTTGTAAAAGAGTTTCTCTCTCTTCTTTCTTCTCTCTTTCTCTCTTCTCTCTTCTCTCTTCTTTCTTCTCTCTTTCTCTCTTCTTTTTCTATCTTCTTTTATTCTCCTTCAAAAAGGGAATAGAGGTTAAAAAGGCAAAGAGAAGGAAAAGAGGAAACAAAGAGGAAAATTTTTGCAATGATCACATTATAACATTAAAAAGATATTCACAAGTGATGACACAACCCTACAACCTTATTAGGCCCTTATACAATGCACAAACAGGTCGTATGTCCATATGATTCATCTCTAGAATCAAACTATGTTCATCTGTTTCACTTTTGAAACCATGACATGCCTTCAAGTACAAGTTCCCAACTTGGGACTATTAGAACAAAATTTACATGTCATTGTAAATTCTATCATAAATTATATAAAATGATTTAAGCTCTAAAGTTTTTATTGTAGATTCTCCAATATGTTATAAGCATACAAGAAAAACCCTGACCTAAACTCACTCTGGTTCAGGCAATAACAATTCTGAGAACACAAGTTGTTTTTTATTCACAGAAGAGTCTTGTCCAGTTTTGTCTTTCCAAAGAAATAGCAGCCATGAATTACACAAAATGAAATAAATTCTAGGATTTTTACTGTGGGTGACTTTATATATCGGACATAAGTTTCAAAAAATCTATATTTAAATTTATTTCCAATAGAGAATTAAAAAACCTATAATAATGGCTATTTATGTTATTTAATAAACTATTCTCTAAAAATTTCAGGTTCTACATTGAACTTTTGAGATTTTTAATTCCCAAACCATAAATAATCAATGACAAGATTTTTATCATATGTTCGCACATAAAAATTTTAACCATAAATTCTAAATATTTTGGGAGCTATGATTTTTATAAAGACGTGCAACCTACATAGATTTCCTCTTGGGACAAAAATTCTATTTTGACTTGCAGATGTCATATCTCCCAACATGTAACTCATTTGAGTTCAAATTTTTTTCTAGGATGGATTCCATATATCTGAAACATTCTCCTAATTTTTCAAAATTTATGGGTTCACCATTTTGAAGAACCAGATTTATTTTTAAGGCTGGCCGAAATAAAAATACAAAACAACATAGAGTGTTTAAGAAACACATTAAGAACGTGTTTTTTTATTCAAAAACATACATTCAATGATTTTGATTCATCAAAAACACATTATATTTATGTATATACACATCTAAACATGCTGAAAATGCAAAGATATAATTTATAACATGAATCAAATATAAAATCCAATATTTTTACTTAATAACACATTTTTCTCAAAATTGATTTTCGAAAAGGATTTCAGGTTTGTGAAAACCTTTATACTCAAAATCACCAGTTCCTAGGTACATCTAGGCTGATATATATGGTGATACACATCTTGAAATCATACCACAACATGTACATATATCAAACCCCATACACACGCAAGGCTATTGTGTACCTACCTCGAAATTGGAAAAACCAACCAGAAAAACTCTCTTAAATTGTGTTCAACTTCATATCCTCCTATGTATGCACCACCAATATGCAACCACTACCAACACCAGCTTCCTCTTCCAAAGAGGGGGGCGTGTGGGAGGAAGAAGAAAGAGGGAGAGGGATAAGAGGTAGAGAGATTTAGAGAGAGTGAGTAAATAGGCAATAGAGAGAGAGAGAGGATCCTGGGGGGGCATGAGATAGGAAGAGATTTGATGCCTCCATTAAATAGGTTCTCATATGAGTTTCTTTATAATCATTTTCTAATTCAAATTCCACTTAAATTTAATTTAAATTTAGGGATCCTAGCTAATTAGGATTTCTATATAATTAAAGAAACTTTTAAACCCTTAACTAATTAGGTCTATTATTGAATTAGAAAACTAATTAGATGGTTGACTTTAATTAAAGTAGAGGGAGTTAGGAAAGTAGGAGTTCCCCACAAAAGAGAGGTGGGGTGGGGGGGGCTCCCACCCTATGGGTCAAGCTTTCTTAATTTAATTCAAATCAAATTTCCAAAACCAAATTAACTCTCAAATTAAATCCAAATTTAATCCTAATGAATTTCTAAATCCAACTTAAATTCTAGATTAAATTCAAATTCACATTCAAATTGAAATTCCAAATTCAAATCCAAATTGAAATTCAACTTCAAATTAAAATTAAATCTCAGATAAAATTCAACTCCAAATTGAAATTCAAATTAAAATTCAACCCATATTTGAAACATAAATTTCATATTTTTTTTTATCAAAAAGATTATGAAAATTTCTTAAGTGTTACATGAACACATGACATTGTTCAAATTAGAGCCAATGAAACTATCTGGTGCCAATCTAGATTAAAGTCAATGTAACCATTTGGCACCACTTGGATTCAATTGGGTATGAATCTAAACCTGACCCAGATTTGACCCATGTTGAGGAGATCCAAGCCAGTTTCTCTAAATGGCGCCAATCTTGAGGGGGGGGGGAGCCTATAAATACCCCCTCATTTTTGCAACATCTTGAGCTTCATTAAGTTCTTTTACTTGAGTGTTTGGGTACTAGTGGAGGATTAGTTGTGTCCACCTTCTTCCTTCGTTTTCTTTGCAAATCCAGAGTATCTTCTTCCCTTCTTTCTTTATTATTTTCTTGTAAATTTATTTTCTTACTTGTTCTTCACTAACTTATAGTAAGAATGATAAATCTGGAGTAAGTTTCTTCTTCATTTCTTTCTTTGTTATTTTTTGTGAATCTGGAGTAAGAATCTTCTTCCCTTCTTTCTTTGTTATTTTCTTATGAATTCATTTTTCTATTTTAATTCGATCAGTCAAAATAATCAATTTGTTTCTACAAAACCATAGATCCATAAATTTTGAGAATTTTTTGGGATGTTCTATACATATGAAAGTGCTCCTAGATCAAATTCTAGACTTAGATGAGTCATGTTTTGGGAGATATTCCCTTTGCAAATGAGAACAAAAATCTTATCCTGATAGTAAGTTTGTGGAGACAACAAATTGTTGTAAAAATCATTTCCTAGAATACTCAGGATATTTTAATGAGATTTGAAGGTGTGCTAGCCTAGATATGGAAGAACACACAGTTAAAATCTTGGAAGTTGATTTATCATGGTTTGAAAACAAAAATTCATTAAAGTTTGGTCAAGAATCTATAATTTATATAAACCTACTACATGAGTGGCAATAGGGATTTAGCTATGTCATGATACAGATCGGGGTACGAGAGTGACCCTATGCATGCAATAAAGGCTTTTGCACAAATAAAACATGTTTAATTTAATTCATGGTGTAGCTTGTTGGAAGGACCCAAGATACTGTGTGAGTACTTTGACACTTTTGCATTGATGACCATAAATGAATATATATGAAACAAGTTACATAGAGTTGTGTCGTTGTGCCTTGCAAGATAGGGTGACATGTTACCTTGAGTATCTTTGTACTTATCTTGCAAGCGAGTTTGCATCAACTCCGTGGACTTGACGGTTGACATGGTATGGGTGAGGTTCCGTCTTTGGTCACTAGTGTGGACCAATTCCCAACCATGGTGGCTTAGAGAACAAGAATTCGAGAGCTGGAGGTCTTACTACGTACACTAGCAGTAGTGCAGTGCGATTTTTTTTGGAAAAGAACGCCTTGACCAAAGGACCTTGGTGTTGGTGTAACTGAGTGCTCATAGGGTTTAAGAAAATACAAAAGATACCAGTGATTGGAAATACACTCCCACATAGACTGGTGAGTAGCCTGAGGCAGTGGTGCCCTCGTGTAAATGATTAAGAAATATTGAAACTAATAATTTGTAATTGCATCATCTAGAGAGCAAAAGAGAAAACTTAAATGAAGAAAGTAATTAAAATATGTGCATGCATATAGGATTATGCATGTCTTGGACTGTGCTACCTATTGTTGGTGATCCTCTCGAGTTAAGGATGCGTTGAGTCAAATCCCATAAAGAGAAAGGTTTATGACTCATAGCTGTTTTGTGGACTCTTGGCAGGTCTTGCTTGCTTATAGATGTAGTTGTGTACACTATTGTGAGATAGGAGGTTAAGTATCCTGCTGAGAGAGTGGTTGGTCTCACTCCCTACTTCTTTCTTTTTTCTCATGTACCTACAGGTAGGCGAGTGTTGGTTAAATTAGATGCCAAGTACTTATGTACTTTTTTGGACCAGACCTAGGACCCATTCTATTCCTAGGACCTCAACTTTTTGACTTTCACCTATGATGATTTTGAAATTTTGTAATTGAAAACTCGATACGAATGAACCTTTATTTTGATGAAATGAAAAGTTTAGTTAGATTTGAATCTTGAGTTAAGTTTAGTATTGTGGATGCTATATCATCAATTGTTTTTTCTTTTATGCCAAGCTTCTTTCAATGTGTTCACTTTTAATAAAAAGAACTTGGTCAAACTTTTAGGTGTCACAACAGGAGTCTTGCATATAACGCTTCTGAATGTGAGACTTTTGCAAATGTGTGACATTGTTCTTGAATTTATTAATAAATATAAGTAACGTTACATGTGGTTATCCTAAGAATGGGAGCCAATCCAAGGGTTTATTTTTCCAATACAAAGTATCATGACTTCGTAAAAGAAAGAAAACATAACTCAAAGCCAAAGAGGGCGCTCTACAAGAAACACTTCTAACATTGAATGAAGACACCAAATTAATGAGGTCATGTTGCCTACTACGTCCTTTCAATGTAGATTTGAGATATGCACACCATCTTCTATTGATGGCTGCAACAATGACATTTGCACCCTTCGAACATCGATCAACAAATAGTTGAAATATGATTACATATTATGTGCACAAAGGTCGTGACATCCACAAATATGTGATGCAAACCTACAATCATAAAATATGTGAAGATAAGAATGTTTGCAATATATGTTTACGAAAATTAGGATACACATTTGCGAATGTATGTCCAGGCTTTATGCGATTTTAGTTAAAAGAGGTATGCATATTATGTGTATGAAGGTCGTGATGTCTACAAATGGGTGATACAAACTTGTTGAGTTTGAATCAGAAAATATGTGAAGTTTAGGAACATTATCAACATAGATTTGTGAAGGTTTGACATATATTTTTGTGGATATACATCTTGACTTTGAACGAGTTTTTAGTTAAAGAAAGTTCACATGACGTCTGGGTGAATGTCCGGACTGCCGCAAATGTATGGTGAAAACTTGCCAAGTTAGAACTTTTTAATTCTAAGAGGTTCACATAAGGCTTGCGAACCTCAGAAGATGTGCACATTTGATATGCGAATCTCCTTTATTGGGATTCAACTTTGCTAGGTTCACAATTTTTTTAATGAAAATTTCATCAGGTCCACAAAATGTTTATGTAAATCTCCTTTATATTGAGATGTTGTGACCTTCAGATGACATACATATCCATCAAGCGAATATGAGTAGGTTCGTCTATGCAAAGGGTAAAAATGTTCTTAAAAAATCAAGAATCAAAATTTTGAGCATGGGGAGGGTTTTGGCAATTTGTGAGGCATTTGGGAGATCTTGCCATTTTATATTGACAGTACAATCATTTTTTGTATTAATATTATGTTTTTGTTGTTCTATTTCCAACACTTCAAGAAATTCAAGATTTACTGGGTACTGCTAGTGTAAAACAAGGTTTACTAGCACACTAGAACTTCGACACGAAGATTTAACCAAAGATTATTGTGCTTTTATTGGCGCAATTTATACTCGCGCCAGCGAAAACATGCTTTTTACTGGCGCTGCGTTTACATGTGCCAGCAAAAAATGTTTTTTCCATTTTCCCTTCTCGTTTCCCTCCAAAAGCCCTGAAGACAATGACGGCCTCAATCGACGGACGTGAGGAAAGGAATGGGTTCGGGTTAATGCGGGATGTGAAGTCCGGAAGAGCAAAAAAAAAAATGGCTATAAAAAATTTCTGGCCATCTTTCCCGTTTCCTCTCTTTCTCTCTCGTTATTGGAGCCCTCTCATTCTTCTTTGGGAGAAGAAACGGAGAGGATCCACGTTATTTTTTGCCGCAGAGGAGCATAAAGCCCTTTCACGAGGGGGATCAATTCATGGACGGTGGTGTGTTTTTTTTTTCTCCGCCCGATAGGAAGAAGTGAAACGATGGATTTCCTTCCCTCTCGATTCCTGCCCATTCTCGAAATTTAGGGTTTCTGGTTGGGTTCCATTTCCTCTTCCCTCGATCAATCGCTATTTAAAAGTCTCGTTCAGGGAGGAAGAGGACTGCTCGTAGGGCAGCACAAGCACCTGCAAATTGTTTTGAGGCGATGGTAACTCCGTCGAAGACTTTGCGGTTCACTCATTCTGAAACCTTGGGGAAAAGGACAATCAGAGACCTTGCCTTCGACATCAATTTCTTCTTGAAGAAGCAGGTTAATTGCTTGGGCGCCCTAAGTGTTTGTCATTAGGTTCACACTTTTATTCCAAGTGTTTGTCGGTTTTCTGTTTCTTCATACTCTTGTTTGGAGCACTAGAAATAGTCATGCCTTTGATATCTATTGTAAAGCGGTTTTCTCATGCAAAAAATGTTGCTTTTGTTCCTCTACTGTACTTTTAAATCTCTATTGTTGTAAGGTAAGTTCTCTAAGTTGGACCACCAGAAAGAACCCTAGATTTAAATTAAATTAAAAAGTAAATTTTATGCATAATACCCTTTCTATTAAGCTACAATGCATATTATATATATAATTGCTTTTGTGTGGTGAGGATCATTCGTTGTACTGGATTAGTTCTCTGAAATGCTTGTCTAATGTGTCATTTTGTATTGTGCACAGATGAGATCTTTCGGTGATGAAAAATGACAAATGTCAGTCTTCTCTAATCAGGTGGCTTTTAGACTTTTGTGAATCGTGTAGCATATATGCTAGAAGTGCTTATAGATTGATTTCTAAAGAATAAGATTCCTTGATGTCCTCAGGTTCTGGATCAAACTTGTAATCCCTCTTTTGTGTTCTCTATCCCAACTGCCCTCTTCCAAACAGAGGTTAAATGAAATCAGAAATGGTTTTAAGTTTTGGATAATAGGTTTAGTCAGAAGTCTTTTTTGGAAACTCAAGTCATACGTGTTGAATTGCTAGTTGACACATGGCAGTCTGCATGGTTGGGGATGTTATATATATATATATATATATATATATATATATATTGGATTTATCTTGAAGTGTCACCTTATTCCTTTTATACCGAGTTACCGACTATTTTTTTTGTATAGTTATGTTCTCTTCTATTTTCTTGATATGATGACTCCTAGTGAAGGTAACCATCATAAGAGTTTGTCAATTATGCAGGTTACTTGAGTGAAACCGTCACTGACATTTATAGAATTGTGAGGTATGAAGCCTTTCTAAATTATATTACGCTAGATGTTTTCTTTTAATTTAGTTCTTTGTTTGTAGTTGACTGTTATTTCCTATTGTTGATTTTGTCTCTTCAAATTTTTGCCATTGTTCTTTGCTATTACCTTTCCTGACATACCTCAAGGGTCAGTAAAACTGGAATGGACTATCTTCATGTGGCAAATACTGGCCATCAGCCACCACTAATTTTGGTATTAACCGGTGAAATGACTGCTGAAGACGGAAACATAAGCATTGAAAGTAAAGTCGGAGATCTCAAGAGCTTGTCTACATTAAACTGTGAAGGATTTTCAGAGGTTGGAGTTGTTTTCATTTTGCAAACTCTTCTGTTTAAGGTCTGACTTGCTTGGATCCATGCTTCCAAGAAGGCCAAATACTGATTATATATGATATAGTTAGTAACTCTCACTGGATGGGATTTATTGATGTGTTTTGTTAATCCTGTATGATCTGATTCATTAACTTAGATATTGATGCACTATTGTATATCTTTCAACAAGAAATGACACCAAAGTTGCACTATTGTATATCTTTATCACCAAAGGTCTAGACCTTTTTTTGTTGTTATTTTTAATCCTTATAGCTACAAATCTATTAATTGTTGCTGGGGTACTCTAATTTGAATCCTCTAATTTATGTAAGATGTTCAATATTGGTTTTTTTGCAACCACCCTTTGTTGTTGAGTCATTTTCTCCCTTGTAATTCAGTCCATTACAGCATTATTTCATGTGTGTGCATTTAGATGATAGCTATATTTGATGTGATTCTTAATGAGGTGATAGAATCTGTTATCATTATGAACAACTGCTCCCATGAAGATACATATGGCAGTTACAAAAATCATTACAGGCACCTTGACATGCTTTTGGATATTGTGGTTAGTTGTAGGCTCCAAATGTTAACAATAAAGTGATGCAGGTGAACCAGATAACCTTTAAGCAGCTTGAGTTATGGTCCGAGGTAGCCTCAGTATTGATAATAAACTTTTGGTTCACATGTTTGTCCATTGAAAGTTTCGTCTTAGTCTTTTGTTAAATTTTATGTATGTTGAGAAGGTATATGTTCTTTATTTCATGCTACATTTTTCGTGCTCGTTCCAAAATTTTTATAGTTCAATACCCTTCTCACAATGAAGACTTACCTAATTCAGAGCATCCTGTATCTTTGAAGACTTGTAATTCTAATAATACTCTGTAGAAGACATTTGTGGATTATAATAACACCCTTGCAGATTTTGATCTTTGATTTGCTCTAGAAAAGGTAAAAATGTGATGTACCACTTACCCTTTTCTTGTTTTGTTTCTTACTATCTCATGCTCAAAACATACAAAGCTTGTCAATTTATATTTGAATTCAATCCCCTAGTGTAGATGAGATGATGCCACTTCCATAATTGAAGGCGGTTATGTTGGAGGAAATAACAGCCCAAAAGAGATGGAAAGGCATGCAAGCTCAAGAAATTGATTTGCAAACAGAAACAATCACCTAGAGTGCAGTTTGAGTGTTCTAGCAGTGCCATTGTCCAGCTTTGGTTACAAGGTTAATATGAATGTTCACACATTCTCTGTGATTTATTATAATTTTTCTATAATTTTTAAGAAATAATGTCAAACAGTGACCAAATTTGAGTTATCTGTCAATTATGTTATGATTTAATTCACAGTCTCTGTTGACTGGATTTAGTTGTAATCTGGTTGCTTTTTACCTAAGTGATTATATCAATCTTTGGTATCATTTTGGTGATTTTTTGTGGCGCAATAACTTGGATTTGGGCAGCTTTTATTGTGCCAATTGCAGTATATGTCTTGTGCCAACTGCTCTCTCTCTTTATATATATATATATATATATATATATATATATATATATATATATATATATATATATATATATATATATATATATATATATATATATATATATATTAAAAGTATAATTAGACATTTATTGGTGCACCCAAGAAATGTGCCAGTAAAAACCTTTGTTTTGCATTAAAAAATTAATAAACAATTTCAAGCCTTTTCACTGCCGCTATTCTTCTGCCAGTGAAAGTGTTTCACCGGCGCTAAATTTGTGCTGGTAAAAGAGTTCCACTGGCATCGAATTTGCACCAGTGAAAAGGCTTTTCACTGGCAAATGTAAAGTGCACCAGTAAAACCTTTACCCACGAGTTTTTTACTGGCACAACGATTGCGCTAGTAAAGACTTTTACTAGCACAAATGCTGTGCTAGTAAAACTTGAATTTCTTGTAGTGCAAAACTACTAAAATGCCCAAAAATGTGATATTGTTAATATTGGAGCAATTTCATCACTCCTATAGTCACGCATATTGTATGATAGAAGATTGTAATGGAAGATTGTTTTGCATAGATGGAAACCCGACCCTGTAGGCAGGGATCGGGGATGTAACCTCTTTTTGTTTTTTTTGCTCTTTCCTTATCTGTTGGTTGTGGCTCTATATCAAGCCTCACACGTCCTATAAAAGATATACAAAATTCTTATTCTTCCATACGAAGTTTTCCTTTCTCTGTGAGAAACGATTGTCCACTCTCTCAATCTCATTTCAATCTATCTGATCTGAAATGGTATTAGAGCAGTTCCCATAGCTTCCACCTATTGCTCATCGTCTAATTGGTGGCTTTGTTTCTCATAAAGGGACAATAGCCAGAGATCCTGCGAAGTCCCAAAGCAAGAATCCATGAATATGTCAGAGAAGTCAAAGGCGGTGGTCACAGAAGATGTATCCAGCCCCTATTTTTTGCACCACTCAGACAATCCAGGTTTGGTCCTTGTCTCACTCCAACTTACGGAAGACAATTATCCTTCGTGGAGCAGATCGATGCTCATTGCTTTATCAGTTAAAAATAAATTGGGATTTGTCGATGGAACGATCCCATGTCCTGATATTACTGACCCATTATTAAAATCATGGATCAGAAATAACAACATCGTGATCTCATGGATTTTGAATTCTATTTCCAAAGATATATCTGCCACCGTGATTTACTCTCGGTCCACTCACGAAATATGGACGGATCTCAAGGAGAGATTCCAGCAGAGCAATGGACCTAGAATCTTCCAACTCCATCGTGAATTAATGAATTTGTCTCAGAATCAATTGACCATGAGTGCCTACTACACCAAGCTTAAAACTGTCTGGAATGAACTGAGCAACTTCAGGCCCGTCTGTAAGTGCGGGACTTGCACCTGTGGAGGTTATAAAGCCCTCACCGAGCATTACCAGATGGAACAGGTAATGTCTTTCCTTATGGGTCTAAATGAAAATTTTGCAGGGGTAAGGGGCCAATTGCTCCTCATGGATCTCATTCCTCGGATAAACAAGGTGTTCTCCCTTGTTTCTCAAGAAGAACAACAATGACAGATCAATGGGAGAGTAAGCCAGACTCCCGCAATGTCTTTTGATGTGAAAGCCGACAATGGTCAGAGGAACCAAAAGAAAGAAAAATTGACATGTTCCCACTGTGGCTACAATGGGCACACTATAGAAAAATGCTATAAATTGCATGTGTATCCTCCGGGCTTCAAGAACAAGCAAAATCCATTCAACCTAAGGTGGCCACCACCCTAGCAAATTAGACGTCAGGTGGTTATAACATGAACAAGAAAGAAGATGAAGGTGGTCTGAACGACTTTATGTCCACGCTCAATCCTTCATAGTATTCCCACTTGATGTCTATGCTAAGCAATCACATGACTTCCCCAAAAATTAGGGAAGAAGCTGGTGACAAGCCATCATCGTCCAATATGGGAGGTACATGAATTTCCCTGAATTCTAACACTTTTAGATTATGGACTATTGATTCGGATAAATCAGGTGTTTGTCTATCAATCTCTAAAAATCCTGTTTTTCATTGACCCAATTCATGGATAATAGATTCTAGAGCCACCAGCCATATATGTTTTAGCAGAGCTGCATTTATTGAATTAAAGCCTATCTCGAATGCTTACGTGGTGGTACTACCTAATCAAACCATTGTTCAAGTCTATCATATGGGGACAGTAAGAATTACGGCAGATCTGACTATTGAGGGAGTTCTATTTGTCCCACAATTCAAATTCAACCTTCTTTCAGTGAGGATGTTGATGGAATTTCACAATGTAGGAATGCAGTTTCTCACTCAGTGTTGCATTATCCAGGATCTACAGTTTTCAAGGATGATTGGCAAGTGTAGGAGGATCGACGATCTTTATGTGGTTGACTCTAGCCTTCATCAAGAAGCCAAACCGCAGAAGATGAATGCCAAACTTCTATTTTTAATGCTTTTTCCGTTAATAAAGTTGATGTCGATGTTTGGCATCACAGATTGGGACACCTATCCCATAAGAGACTTAAATTATTACGTGATGATCTTCAGCTTAATAAAATTCAGTTTGAGCAGCCTTGTGGTATATGTCCCCTTGCTAAACAGAAATGTTTATCCTTTGATTCGCATAATCATTTATCAAGGAATGCATTTGAGCTTGTGCATTGTGATACTTGGGGTCCATTCCGTACTCCGACCCATAATAATTTTCGTTACTTCCTGACCATTGTGGATGATTGCACTAGGTTCACCTGGGTGTATTTAATGAGTCACAAATCCGAAGCCAAGTCCATTGTTCCAAAGTTCTTCTCATATGTGGAAACACAATTCAAGACTAGAATAAAGCAATTTAGGTCAGACAATGCTCCTGAACTGCAGTTCGCTGATTATTTTCAGGAAAAGGGAGTCATCCACCAATTTTCTTGCGTGGAGAGACCAGAACAAAACTCGGTTGTGGAGAGAAAGCACCACCATCTTCTCAATGTTGCTAGAGCTTTATACTTCCAATCTCAGGTACCCATTTCTTTCTGGGGAGAATGCATACTGACTGTTGCAAAATCAGGCTCCTTATGAGAAGTTATTTTTAGAGGCACCATCCTATGACACTATGCAAGTTTTTGGATGTCTATGTTTTTCATCCACACTCCTGTCTCATAGGCATAAGTTTTCTCCACGAGCTACTGCATGTATTTTCGTGGGTTATCCTCCTGGCATTAAGGGATATGTAGTATATGACATTATCTCTAAATGTTTCTTCATCTCAAGGGACATTGTGTTTCATGAACACATATTTCCATTCCAGTCTATTTTCGGTGACCAACACACTGACCCCTTTCCAGATCTTGTGCTACCAGTGCCACCAACGTTTGTTCCTGAACAGTCCCATATTCCAACACCTGGGCATGACCAGGTTGGAAGAGACCATGATAGCTCAACTGACGGCCCAATACCTGCTCATGACCAACCTCAAACCAACATGACCCCCGCTGCTGGCGTAAGAAGAACGTCAAGGGTCAGTAAGGTACCTTTCGACCACCCTATCCAAAACTGACTCTCCTATGGTTTGTTCTCCAAGCCCCATTGCACACTCCTATGCAACATATTGTCTGCCTTCGAGCCTACGTACTTCCATGAAGCTGTGAAGTCCCAAGACTGGAGGAACGCCATGACAAGCGAATTAGAGGCCATGGAAGATAACAAAAAGTGGAGAGTGACAAAACTTTCCCAAGGCAAACACACCGTTGGTTGCAAATGGGTGTACAAAATCAAATACAACTCAGATGACACAGTTGGAAGACATAAGGCAAGGTTAGTTGCAAAGGGGTACACACAACAAGAAGGTTGGACTTTACAGAAACCTTTTCACCTGTAGCAAGATTGGTCATTGTGAAACTACTTTTGGCCATCGCTGCCAAGCGCAACTGGAAATTAGCTCAGTTGGATGTTAATAACGCCTTCTTGAATGGGGATTTATTGGAGGAAGTCTATATGGATCTGCCAATGGGATATTGTCCCAAAGAATTTGCCTATGCTCGAGGAAAGGGGGAGATCATATTGAAATTGCAAAAATCCATTTATGGACTTAAGCAATCCTCAAGACAATGGTTTTCAAAATTGTCTAGCGCAATAATTGAACAAGGATTTACACAGTGCAGGTCAGACTACTCTCTATTCACAAAGGGATCAAGCGCAAATTTTGTGGCTTTACTAGTGTACGTTGATGATATCATCATCACTGGATCCGATTCTAGTTTCATACAGACTCTGAAGAGGAATTTAAACTCTCAGTTCAAACTGAAGAACCTTGGCCTTCTCAAGTACTTCCTAGGACTTGAAATTGCCAAATCAAGAAAAGGAATTGTGCTCTCCCAACGACATTACTCCTTGCAGATACTTGAAGACACTGGGTTTTTAGGATGCAAGCCAGCATAAACCCCTATGGATCCACAATTAAAGCTGAGTTCTACAGAAGGAGACACTCTTGAGGTCTCCTCTCAGTATCAGAGAATCGTAGGAAGATTTCTTTATTTGACTATTTCTAGGCCAGATATCACCTTCGTCGTCCACAAATTGAGTCAATTTGTGGCACATCCAAGGAAACCCCATATAAATGTCATTCATCACCTATTGAGATATCTCAAGAACACACCAGGCCAGGGGTTACTTTTCTCTGCTGATGCGGATATGCAACTCAAAGCCTTCGTAGACTCTGACTGGGGAGCATGTCCCGATACTAGGAGATCTACGACTGGCTACTGCCTCTTCATTGGAGATTCGTTGGTCTCATGGAGGGCCAAGAAGCAACTAACTATCTCAAAATCATCCACCGAAGCAGAGTATATCTTCAGAGATCGTATGGGTACAACAATTGCTTCAAGCTTTCCAGGTACAAATGGATGCACCGACCTTGGTCTTCTGTGATAACCAATCAGCTATACACATAGCAAATAACCCTGTGTTTCACGAGAGAACTAAACACAGAGAAATCGACTGCCACTTTGTGCATGACAAGATTGCATAAGGTGTTTTGAAGTTGCTCCCTATCAGGACGCAAACAACATCAACTCGCTGATATATTCACCAAAGCTCTTCCAGTGCCAAAATTGTCTACGCTATTGTCCAAGATGGCTGTTATTGACTTACACATGCCACCTTGAGGGGGAGTATTGGAGCGATCTCATCAATCCTATAGTCATACATATCGTATAACAGAAGATTGTAATGGAAGATTGTTTTGCATAGATGGAAACCCGACCTTGTAGGCAGGGATCAGGGATGTAACCTCTTTCTGTTTTTTTTGCTCTTTCTTTATCTGTTCGTTGTGGCTCTATATCAAGCCTCACGTGTCCTATAAAAGATATACAAAATTCTTATTCTTCCATACGAAGTTTTCCTTTCTCTGTGAGAAACGATTGTCCACTCTCTCAATCTCATTTCAATCTATTTGATCTTAAAGTTAAAATATTTCTTGTATTTAAAATTCTGTGATTTTTATGATATTTATATTCATATATTTTCTTTATGTCTTTATATTTTCTTGCCTTTTTAATATATATCATACCGATAATTTTTTCTCAAATATTCTGATAAATGACCCTTTTTAATTTATCGCTAAGAAAATACTGATGACAAGATTTGTGACTTTCGCTTGAAGTCTTCCCTAATTTTGTAAGTCTAATGCTTCTAACTTGAAAGTGCTAGTCATGAAAGCTGGACATCTAAATTTACTGGAAAATTAAGAATGTCAACAGGTTGGGATTGTTTTGATCATTTACCTGGATTCAATAAGATCAACAAAAATCACTGCAGTCTAAGGCTGGATCTGGATATAGTTTTCTAATAAGGTGAATTTCACATTCAAACCAAGTCAATATATAAATCTGTTTAAAACAGTTCCAGATAGTGGCAAATGCAATTCATATATGGATCTGATAACACACCGTTCATCCATGTCCAGATCCAAAAGCCAATTTACTGGACATCTTAATTTACTGTAAAATTAAGGATGTCAACAGTAGGGTTTGTTTAGATCCTTTGCCCGGATTCAATAAGATCAACAAAAGCCACTGCAGTCGAAGGCTGGATCTGGATATAGTTTTCTATATAAGGTGAGTTTCACATTCAAACCAAGTCAATATATAAATCTGTTTAAAGCAGTTCCTGATAGTGGCAAATGCAATTCATATATGGATCTGATAACACACCACCCATCCATGTCTGGATCCAAAAGCCAATACGATTCCTCTATATCCAATAAAGACGTTCAATGCCACATTTGAACTAAACCCAAACTGGTTACCTGTGCTTGGTTTCAACTGATTAAGCAAGATTCTTGCTAGTGCACTAGTATATAAAAGAGAAATAAACTCCATGTTCATAATGAAACATCTCAAACTGAAAGGAAGATGGAATCAGGAAAATATATAAAGGGGCCATTTGTCCAATTAAAGGGTTTAGATGCTATTCCGTCCTGATTTGGACTCCAATGTCCTTTCCAATAGTTACCAGAGTAAAGAGTAGGAAACTCGTGCAAGAAGCAATGCACAAAGCATGAAGTGAGAAAGGAGTATGTAAGGAATACTTGAATGCATGCAGCATTTAAGAAGCATAAGGGGAAGCAAGAAACAATAATAAAAATGAGTTAAAACTGACATAAAATATAGTTAAAACTTGCGGTTTCATTTGACAAGAAATTTTAAGTATTTTTATAAAAATATATTCACTATACATGTAGTCCTTATTATCAAAAATATGATTTAAAAAATAAAATACAATTTCTTTTACATGAGAAAAATATTGGCAAATGCCTTCAACAAATGCTTTGGTCCAACATTTTTTTATTGATAGGGTTCTTTGTAAAAAGCTAATATTGGCAATGGGGCGGGTTCTTTTTACAAAAAATAACTGTATTTTATGGCAAATATGACATGTTTTGTAAAAATGCCTTACAATTTTTGCTATTTTTTTCATGCCAAAATCGCAAATATCTAGTAAAAGACCTTTTTACCTTTCATACATGTGGTTTCCTAAATATATGTAAATTTTTTCTTAAATATGTGACTATTTTTTGCATAATAGTCTATGTTCTCATATTTGTATCTCTTTGATTCGACATCGAAAAACTTATGTTTTTACAGTCGTTGGAAAGTTGAGACAGTAACTTTCCTGTTTTAAGTCAAAATAAAAAACCCCTCTAGGTTTCTCATTTCTGCATTCCAAAATTAGAATAGAAGCATGTTCTACATACTAGAACAAACGCGACTGCATCTTTTCTGTATGTTCTATGCTATTTTTCAATTACATATGCTAAAAATCGAGAAAAAAAAAGACAAAGATAGATTAAGATGTTAGCTTTTCAACGCGACCAAGATCACCTTGACCTGATGAGCGATTGAGGACAAATATCATCTAAAAGATACATTATTCTGTTATTGCAGTCTGTGAAGCATGCTTCTATTCCGGTTTTGGAGATAAAAAATGAAAACCCTAGATGTTTTTCAACTTTGACTTAAAACAGAAAAATTATAGACATATGTCTAAGCTTTCCAATGACTATAAAAATGCAGGTTTTTAATGTTGGAGCAGAGAGATACAAACCTGAGAATAAAGACTGTTCTAAAAAAAAATATATATATATATATATATATATATATATATACAATTTTCACATATATTTTCTATGATTTTCTCTTATATATATGCATTTTTTTCCTAAACATGTGATTTTCTTCTAAATATATATGTTTTTTCTCTTATATATGCGATTTTTCTCCTAAATATATGCGATTTTTCTTCTAAATATATGTGATTTTTTCTAAAATATATATGATTTTCATAAACAAAAAATCATATATATAAGAGAAACTCTGCATATATTTAAGAAAAAATTGAATATATTTAAGAAAAAATCACATATATGAGAGGAACTCCACATATGTTTAAGAGGAAATCATAGAAAATATATGTGAAAATCACATGTTTAAGAGAAAAATCACATATATAGGAGGAAAATCACATATATTTAAGAAAAAATTATAAAAAATATATGCAAAAATCACATGTTTAGGAGAAAAATCACATATATAGGAGGAACTCTACATATATTTAAGAGAAAATCGTAGAAAATATATGTGAAAATCATATATATATTTTTTGCAGAAAAGTCTTTGTTCTCAGGTCTGTATCTCTTGGCTCTGACGTTAAAAACTTGTATTTTTATAGTTGTTGAAAAGCTGAGACATAGGCCTATAACTTTCCTGTTTTGAGTGAAAGTCAAACACCCTTTTCATATTTTGGTTTTTTAGCTCTAAAACTGAAATAGAAGCCTGTTCTGCAGACTAAAACAACTGAACAATTTATCTTCCAAAAAATGCTTATTCTCAACTGCTCATCAAATCAAAGTGATCTTGATGGTGTTGGAAAGCTAACGTTCTTATCTATTTCTATCATTTTTTCTATTTTTCTAGATTTTTAGCATATGTGATTGAAAAATAGTATAGAGCAGTCAAAAAAGGCGCAACCGCGCCTGTTCCATTCTGCAGAGCATTATTCTATTCTGATTTTGGAATACAGAAACGAGAACCCTAAAAGAGTTTTAGATTTTGACAGAAAAGTTACAAGCCTATGTTTCAGCTTTTCAACAAAATCAGAGAGATACAGATCTGAGAACGAAGACTATTCTGTAAAAAATAATTACATATTTGAGAGAAAATTCACATATATTTAAGAAATCACATTTGTGAAGGGTGAAAAGGTCTTTTAAAATCAAATATTTTGATTTTGGATATGAAGAGAATAGCAAAAATTGTAGGATATTTCGAGAAACGCATCATATTTGTCATACAATAGTCATTTTCTATTGTTTTTATGTTACAGACTTGCAATAACCTATTGTGGAAAAACAAGCCACCTAATTGGCTACCCTTAATGAGTGATTGTATGTAAATATTTATTTTTTATTTATAGAATTTCGGGATAAACCCCCAGCATCCTTCAAAAGAAAATGAGAAAAATATTGGCTAATATCAACCAAGTGCATTTTCATGTATTGGAGAAGGAACCTTTTACTTTTAGAATCCAGTTTCTCATAAGATTTTGGAAGCATATGGTTTTCATGCTTTTGACGTTTTTAGAAGCTCCTAGTAACTGTGTTCCTTCCTTTTTTTTTTATGACGGAGAAAAAAACCTGACTGTGAACCGGGTCACTTAGTGGGCCTGCCTCTCTTCGATATGTAAAACTCCGAGTTGAGACACAACCACCCAGTCTTATGTGCCCCAACAGTGAATGTTCCTTCCAATATCAAAAGTATGATCGTGTAGACCCCAGGGAGTGAGAACCCATGAACATCAAGCAAAGCTCAATGAGTAAGGATCAAATGTAACCAACCTTCTAAAGCAGGGTTAGACGGTCCTGCCATAACAGGCCACCTGACTTTCAGTCAATTTGGACTTAGATGTACCCATCACTTATCAGGATTATATACGGGCAAGAACCAGGTCCAGTAGCTCGGCAAGCCACCAGCAAATCCTGCGCTTGGACCTGGTATGGGCGGTCGATCTAACTCAATCAGCACCAAGCCTTAACACCCAGCCTCATTTATCAGGTTGGTCCGGGCTAGCCTGATAAGTGGGTTGTTAAGGGGTCATATTTGGTTGGACCTCCAATTTGGATCCAGCACATTACTCTTGGATATAGATCTTAAAAGAACACACACACAGTCTTATTTCCCAAACCATCAGAAATGGCATGTCCATATCAGCATAGGTGTTTTGCTTACTTTGAACTTACAAAGTATTGTTTATATTTACGTAGTAGAAACATGATTTACTAGGTGATATACTTCTGATGTTGAGAAACATTTTTAGAGCCATAAAAAAACAGTTGATATCACACTAAAACTTGATGATGAAAAATTAAATTTTTTTTATAAATAGGATTGATCTAAAACATGACTTTTAGTAAATAAACATGATAACACATGTACATGTCCAGATTGAGCAAAAAATATCAGTAACTATGTTTTTTCTGAAATGCATGGAACATTTAAAAGATAATACAGTTTAGGAGTTATACTCTCTCTCTCTCTCTCTCTCATGCACTATTACTGGGTCATGCCAGACGCAAGTTGCTTCTTTAATACCAATCAAAGGAAACTATAATTCTTTAGATATTTGGAGGACAACATCAATTTTCTCTTGCAGACCGGATAATAATTGGAACCGGACTACAGGAAGGTCAAATAAGCCAATCTATTTTTTTTTTCAGGTCCAATAATTATAGAATTCTATGGACTAATAAGCCAATCTAATTAGGTCCATAGAATCCGATAATTTTGGACCTGGACCTTATTTGGTTGTTGCAAAGTAAACTGCATCTTATTACTAGACCTTATAAAGTTGCAATCTGGATTCATATATAACTTTTTCTCAAAAAAAAAAGGGGGTTCTAACTTGTTACTTGTGTCTGGTCTTATCCATCTCAGTGCAGACTTACTGTTGGATCCAAGTACTTGATCCATATTGTGGCTATAGGGTTGCACAAAAGGAACCCCCGCCCACTAAGTGTAATTTATGTGATTTGAGAAGATAATAACCCTCTTGTCAATATTAGTACTAATGTTATTTAGTAGCTGCATGGATAACTATCATATATGGCTATACAGGGGTTATTGAACTAATGGGGCATTATTCTCCAAGTTAATAGTAGAATAAATCCAATCCGCCATGGGTAATTTATATATGAGCCATGGCCATGGCAAGATACATAGACCAAGAGTTGAGATTTAAAGGAGGATTGTGAAAACCCTATAGTTGAAGGGCTGGAATAGCTCAGTTGGATAGAGCATGTGACTTCACAAGTTTCACAAGGTCTGGTATCCAACCCATCAGGGTTCACCTGAACCCACCTAAATAGGAGTAGGTAGGGTTTGGGTTAGGGTTATGTCAGGTCAAGAAAATGGGAGAGATTCAGTGATCGGACCAAGTATCTTATAAGGTACTCGATCCAATCACTGGACGCCACAAATCCACCCACTGGGAGAAGGGTAGGATGTGTGACATTCAGTAGTCATTGGGCTTAAGTACCTTTGCTAAGGTACTGGACCAATGATTGGATGTGCTCTCAGAAAATGGAAGCCCAGACCTAACTCATATCATTTAAAGGTAACATATAATTTTTACTTTAAAATAAATGCATAATATAAAAACGTTATTTGTTTTTTTTTAGGAAAAGATAAATCATAGCTCAATTCTAACCACATGTTACTTAAGTTAGGTTCAAGTTGACCCAAATAAGATTTGGGGTCAGCACCTAGATATTCTGGTGCATTTTCTGGTCGGATATCCAACATAAACCTTGACCCATTGACAGCCCATAATTCAACCCCACCCAATAACTCCAAGAAAAAGATCAAGAGTTTTGTCCTATTCGATCGTACAATGATCGTGTTGAGAGACACATCGGATAGGCATCCTCCACACCTGGTTAAATAATTTCTTTCTACTGGATTTGGATTATGCATTGTACAATGTGCAGTAATTTTCTGTAAACTCAGAAACCTCAACTCAATGAACTTAGCACTTTTGTTTTGCATATAATTTTTTATGCAATCCTGACTTTATAGAGTCTTATTTGTAAACCTATAAAGAATTGTTTTAGGGCACATTAAAACTGTAATTGTTTATTCTTATAACTTATTTAGCTTTTATTTAAGTATAGTTTAATTGTTTGTATTTAATAGTTGATGCTATCCATTAGGAAAGAGTGACCTTGTTTTTATTTTGTTTTTAAGAGGAACCTTACCTACATGCTTTGTGTTTTCATGCTTATTCTCAACAAGAACCTTCGTACATACTTTTGAGTGATATTTTATTCACACTGTCTATGTAAACTTATACACTCACCACTTAGATTGTCACGAGCCTATTTTCTTCAATGGGCCAGCGCGGCGCGATGGTCCTTCCTCACCACTGCAAGCCTACTTGTCAGTTCGCTTGCCGATCGCAAAAACTTGTAATCAGAGTGCAAGAGAGTAAGAGAGAATAGAGAGAGAGAAATTACAATCACAAGAAGCAATCACAATGAGGGTAAACAAAAGAAAGCTCAACGCATTTACTTATTCACAATTTTGCTCTCAGGCTATTATAGTTCAAGTATACGGGCTGCCCCATCGGGATATTAATTCACCTGAACTGGGCAGCTTACATCAGACTCAACAAAAGCAAAACAGACTCTAAGCATAATTGTACAATGTAAGTCGCAAGGGAATATGCTCCCCCCTTCAAATCATGCGTCGTCCTCGGCGCCATCTATTTTGTGGTAAGCTCTGACTTCAGTCGGATAGCGATTGTTCATTCAGAATGCAGGCTCCCACATTGGCTCCGTTGTTTCCTCCCACTGTACCAAGTATTTCTTTGTCTCCCCCAAGTAGTTGACTTTGTGGCGAAAGATCTGACTGAGGTGCTTTTCGGTCTGTTGTGCTATCGGGGCCCTCTGCATGATGGGAGCGCGTTGTGGCATACTGTGTTTCGGGTCTCCATCATCCGGATGAAACTGCTTGAGGTTGCACACGTGAAACACCGGGTACACCTTGAAGTCTGGGGGCAACTCTAGCTTGTATGTCAGCTTGCCCACCTTCTTTGTGATGGTGAAGGGTCCTTCATACTTTCTAAGCAGTCTGCAGTGCCGCCCGCGGAAGATGTCTGTATGACCAGGCTATAGCTTCACCAACACTTGGTCCCCAACTTGGAACTCTGCGGGCCGACGATGCTTGTCCGCCCACTTCTTCATTCTCTTTGCCACCTTGTGTAAGAATGTCTTCGCCAACTCATTATGCCCGTGCCAATCACGAACAAACTGATAGGCGAATGATGACCTTCCATTTTCTTATGCGATAAGAGTGTGCAGGGTCAGTGGCTGCTGCCCTGTGACTATCTCAAACAGGTTGTGGCCTGAAGACTCGCTCTTCTACAGATTATAACAAAACTGTGCCACATCAAGGAGCTTCAGCCAATTTTTTTGATTGGCACTAACAAAGTGCCTAAGGTACTGCTCAAGTATCTCATTGATGTGCTCTATCTGTCATCTGTCTGCGCATGAAAGCTTGTTGAAAATAGCAAAACAGAGCCAAGTAGCCGAAATACTTCACGCCAGAATTTGCTCGTGAAGCGAGCATCGTGATCACTCATAATGCTCTTTGGTATGCCCTAGTGCTTCACAACATGCTTTACGAACAACTCTACAGGGCACTCCTTGGAAGTTGGAATAAAGGTGACATACTTTGAGAAACGATCCACCATAACCAAAATAGAACTGAGGCCCTCTACCTTTGGCAGACTAACAATAAAGTCCATGGAGATATTATCCCAAGGACGTTTTGGAATTGGTAGAGGCTCAAGGAGACCGACAGCCTTCTGGTTTGTTTTCTTATCTTACTGGCAGATGAGGCATGTCCACACATACCCCTCAGCGTCGTCTCTCATTTGCGACCAATAGTAGCCACGCTCAAGGAGTGCTAAGGTCCGCTCTTGACCAAGATGGTCGGCTCATAGTGTATCATGACACTCCTTAAGTAGTCCTCGGTGGATGCTTCTCCACCGCGACATGAAGATGCATCCCCCTTTTGTCACAAGGAGGCCATCCTGTAGCCAAAATCGTCAAGTCTTCCCTGCCTGCACTAGAGAAACAAGGTATTGTGCAGTCGGATCCTGCTGCGTACCTTCATAGATGTGACTCAACAATGCGCCCTCCAAATGCACTTCAGAAGGTTCCGCATGCGCAACTGTCAGTTCAGCTCTACGGCTCAAGGCATCCGCTACAACATTGATCTTTCCAACCTTGTACTCCAAGGCAAAGTCAAACTCAACAAAAAACATTTGTCATCAAGCTTGTTTAGGCGTCAACTTTTTCTGTGTCTGAAAATAGCTCGTGGCCACATTGTCTATCTTGACGACAAACTCAGCACCCTAGAGGTAGTGCCGCCAGGTCCTGAGGCAATACACAATGGCAGTCATCTCACATTCATGCAACGTGTAATGCCTCTCTGCATCTTTCAGCTTGCGACTCTCATATGCGATCGGATGTCCATCTTGCATAATAACTCCACTAATGGCAAAGTTTGAGGCATCCGTGTGGACTTCAAAGGGTCTCGAATGATCAGGCAGTCGCAACATTGGTTCCCTCACTAAAGCTTTCTTCAAGCCATCAAAGGCATCTTGGCACGCTCCTGTCCAAAGTCATGCCCAAATTTTCGTTAACAAATTAGTGAGGGGCGCAACAATAAGGAAATAGCCTCCGATGAAACGTTGATAGTAGTTTGTCAAACCAAGGAATGGTCGTAATTTTGGCACTTTGCTTGGCGAAACTCATTCTTGGATGACCCTTATCTTTTGCTCATTCATACGCAGCGCACCACGCCCGACAACGTGGCCAAGAAAGTTGATCTCTTCATGTTCGAAGAGACACTTCTCTCATTTAACACAAAGGTCATTCTCCTTCAGCACCTGAAACACGGTTCACAAGTGCCCGACATGTTCCTTCATGTTACTGTTGTAGATCACGATATCATCCAGGTAAACTACCACAAACTTGTCTAAGTAAGGGTAGAAGATCTGGTTCATTAAAGTCATGAACGTGGCTAGAGCATTTGTCAACCCGAATGACATTACTAAGAATTCGTAAGCACCATAGCCAGTGACACAAGTTGTCTTCGGCTCATCACCTTCAGCAATCCTCACCTGTCAGTAACCTGATCACAGATCTAACTTGGAAAAGATACGAGCACTGCCTAGTTGATCAAACAAGTCTGCTATCAATGGCAATGGGTACTTTTTTTTCATCGTGACTTTGTTCAAAGCACGGTAATCCACACATAACCGCTTGGAGCTGTCATGTTTCATCTGAAAAAGGGTCGGGGCACCAAATGGGGCTTTCGATGGGCAAACAATGCCTGCATCCAACATCTCATCTAGCTGCATACACAACTTCTTCAACTCAGCTGGCCCCATATGGTATAAAACCATTGCAGGAGGCTTCGCTTCCGGGGTCAACTTCATCTTGTGGTCGACCTTACATCTTGGTGGAAGACGCTTTGGCAATTCTGGAAGCATCACCCCCCGAAATTCCTCTAATAGTGAGGCTAGGGTCGACGACATTGCTACTTGTACCTTCCCTTCTTCTGTGCGCACTACAACTAAGAATGTCTGCTCCTCATGCTTGACACTCTTCTTCTGTTGCATTGCCGATAGCACTAAAGACTTGCCTTTCTGCGCATGACACTGCACTGTGTGAGACAGGTCTAACCCCATGATCGTCAACATATTAAACTTTGGCAGCATCATAACATTCTGACTTCACAGAAACTCCATACCCAAAATCACCTTAAAATTGTCCAGGGGCACCACACAGAAGTTGGCTTTGCCAACCCAACTCTCCACTTGAATAGCCACGTCTCTTACTTCACCAAGGATGAGCTTGGCCTCAGAGTTTACCGTTTTGATGGTCCTCTACTTTGGCTTAGGATTCAAGCCCAACCGCTCTGTCTCTTCCCGCGAGACAAAGTTGTGTGGCTCCTGAGTCTATCATTGTTGAAGTAGACTTTTCATTCATAATGACTTCCAAGTACATAAGTTCCTTACTGACCTGCATGTTCTTAGTCGCGTGACTTCTAACTGCGTTAATTGATCACATGGCTTCCATCCTTGGTTGCATCGTCTTAGTGTCACTATATTTAGTATCACTGTCTTCTTCTTGTACAACGTTGGCTTGCCCATCGTCCTTCATGAGGCACTTTGGGCATTGCCTGACGATGTGCCTATCACCACAGAACCATCATATCACAACCGCACCCTTGTTGCTATTGTTATGCTTTGTATAGTTCTGTTTCTTTTTGGATTAATGATGTGTCGATGCCTCACCTTTTTCATCGTGCCACTCATCCTTATTGCCTTTGTGGTCAGTCTTCTTCCCAACTTTGGTGGATGGAGTGAAAGGCTTGCATTGAGTGTCAACTAAGTGCTCGGCCGCCACATATGCATCTTTCAAAATACGAGGGTTTCTCCTTTCCACTTCAGACTGTGCCCATGGATGAAGTCCCACAATGAACCAGTTGAGCATGTCGTCTTCTGGCATGTTAGGTATCTTCAGCATAAGCTTCTGGAACATTCTGACATAGTCTTGCAACGAACCAGAGTGTTTGAGCTCATGAACCATCTGGTACGCCTGCCTCTGCGCGTTTCTTGGCATGAAATAGTTGCGCAACTCCATTTTGAAGTCGTCAAAGGTGTCTATCACATATTGACCCCTCTCCATGTTGCTGCGCTTCCACCTCCACCAAGCGATGACATCTCCATCAAGTAAGGTTGCTGCGACCTTAATCCTCATATCCTCAATTATCATATTTTGAATATCCAAGTAGTCTTCTACTTGGAACAAAAAGTTCTCAATGGCCTTGCTATCATGAGAACCATTGAATTTAGTGGGTCTTGGCACATCAATTCTTGATGGCCGCTCACCATTTCTGTCATTTAGAGTAACTATCTGCTGCAATGTACGGTTCTTCAACTGAAGCTCCCCTACTTCAGTCTGCAAGTCGGCCACTGTAGTCATCAACGAAGTGACCTGCCCCATTAGTAAGTTTACCTGCTCTTGTAGGCTCACCACCATATCATTCAGTCCATTGAATGATTCACATGCGTGTGAAATCGCTTCCTCGTGCGAAGTCACATCTTCCACTAACTTGTTAATAATTGTAGCCAACTCTTCTTGGCCCCGAGGTAAACCCATCTCTTCAGCTTCGGTAACTGCCTTGCCTTTGGTGTTGCACAAGTTTTGATAAGGTGCCACGATGTCTTGCTCACAAATCGCAGATTGTCGGCGTGTCTGTCAACACTGACTCCGGAGTCCCTTCTTCAGCACGAGAACGGGCTCTGGTACCACTTTTCATGGGCCTATTTTCTTCAATGGGACAACACGGCGCAACGGTCCTTCCTCACCGCCGCAAGCCTACTTGTCAGCTCGCTTGCTGATCGCAGAAGCTTGTAATCAGAGTGCAAGAGAGAAAGAGAGAATAGAGGGAGAGAAATTGCAATCACAAGAAGCAATCACAACGAGGGTGAACAAAAGAAAGCTCAATGCATTTACTTCATTCACAATTTTGCCTGTAGGCTATTACAATTCAAGTATACGGGTTGCCCCTTCGGGGTATTGATTCACCTGAACTGGGCAGCTTACATCAGATTCAACAAAAGCAAAACAGACTCTAAGCGCAACTGTACAATGTAAGTCGCAAGGGAACATAGACATACCTGGGTTTTATCTGACTCACATGTCAAGTAAAAACATTCTTAGTGACTGCCTCGGTCAATAGATTTGCTGCCATAACACCTGAAGGAATATAATATACTGTTATTTTATTTTTCATAAGCATATCATGAATATATTGATATTTAATTTCTATATGCATACTTTTAGAGCTATCGACTCTTGTTTGAATTAATCTTATAGCATTTTTATCATCACAATAAAGTTGAACTAAATCTCTTGCAATATCCAATTTTAAATCATTTAGCAAGCTATTTATTCACATAACAAAGGTGATTGTCATATTACAGGCAATATACTAAGCTTCTTGGGTATGTTGTGACACACACCCTTTCTTCTTACATGATCATGCAATTGCCCTACCTCCTAACAAAAATACATAACTAGAGGTGGACTTTGTTTCATTTTTATCATTAGTAAAGTTAACATTTAAATGACCCACAAGCTTTAGTCTATCTGATTGATAGCATAGCTTGATTTCTTTAGTTTCTTTTATATATCAATTTTTTTTTTACTGCTTCTCAATAAGGGGGGCTAGAATTACTTTGATATCTGCTCACTAGACTTACAATAAAGCTTAAATCAGGTCTAGTGCAAAGCATTGTATACATCATGCTTTCAATTGACTGCGCATAAGGAACATTCAACTTTTCCTATCCATCTTTTGCATAATTATTCTTACTTAGCTTTAGGTCTTTTACTACAGGAGTACCTTTTGCCTTGATATTTTTTATTCTAATTTTTTTTAGAATATGGTCAATATATTTCTCTTAACTTAGACATAACAATATCAAATTTTTATTTATTTTTATTTTAATTCCAATGATATAGAAGGCCTCATCCATATCTTTCATTTCAATTCAAGAACTTAACCTCCTAACATAAATATATAACTAGAAGTTGACTTTATTTCATCTTTAGCACCAACAAAGTTAGCATCTGAATAACCCACAAGTTTTAGTCTATCTGACCGATAACATAGCTTGAGTTCCTTAGTTCTCTTTATATATTAAAAAAACATTTTTACTTCTTTCCAATAAGAGAGCCTAAAATTACTTTAATATCTACTCACTAAACTTACAACAGAGCTTAAACCAAGTATAGTGCAAAACATTGCATACATAAGCTTTCAATTGCCTATGCATAGGAAACATTCAACTTTTCGTATCCATCTTTTGGACAATTATTCTTACTTGGCTTTAAGTCTTTTACTACAGGAGTACCTTTTGTCTTAGTACTTTCTATTCTAAACTTTTTTTAGAATGTGGTCAAAATATCTCTCTTGACTTAGACATAACAATTTTGATTTTTGATTTTTTTATATTTTAATTTCAACAATATAGGATGCCTTACCCATATCCTTTATTTTAAATCAAGAACTTAGCCATGACTTGGTCTCATTTATTATATCTATATCATTTTCTGTAATTAGTATGTCATCAACATAGAGGGATAGCACAATAAACTTACACTATTCTTGACATATATAAATGGTCCAGAGTATTTGTCTCATAACCCAACTTGGTTATAGCACTATGAAATATCAAGTACCATTGTCTTGATGATTGTTTAAGATCCTATAAGGATTTATTCAACTTGTATACTTTATCCTCTTGACCTTTAATTTCAAAACCATCTGGTTGCTACATGAAAATAATTTTATTTAATTCATCATTTAAGAAGATTGTTTCTTCATTCATTTGATATAGGTCAAGATCAAAATAAACTATCAATGCCAAAATAATACCAATAGATGTCAACCTAACCACAAGAGAATACTTTTCTTCATAATCAATCCCTTCTCATTGAGAATAGTATTTTGCTATTAATCTTGCCTTGAACTTATCAATAGTTCTATCTACTTTGAGTTTTTTTTTAAAACACACTTACTACCAATTGCCTTATATCTTTTAGGCAAAGTATCTAATTCTCAAACTTCATTATGTTTTATTGTGTCCAACTCATCTTTCATTGCTTCTTTCCAATGTTCAGATTCATTAGAAGCAACTACATTCTCAAAACTTAAGTTATCAAAAGTTTCATCCAAGTTCATGGAATAGCATAATTTCTCACTCAAGATCGTATAATAATCATTTAAATAAGAGGGAGGAGTTGTTATTCTTTTTTGTCTAGTTACTGGTTGTGAAGTTTGTTCATCATTCATAATTGGATTATTATGATCTAACTCTTGAGTAAGTACCCAAGAATCATTTATGATATTCAGAAGGATACCATCATCTTCATGATTAAAACCATTTTCTTTAGTTTTTAAGAATTTTATTTTTTTGCTTTTTATAAATTCTTTTGCAGGATTATAGAAATGATATCCTTTTGATCCATTTGGATAACCCATGAAGATGCACTTGATAGTCTTATTATCTAACTTGTTTCTCATTTGACTAAGAATCAACATATGAATAAGAGATCCTCACTTTCGTCGATGACTCAAGTCTGACTTTTTGTCAATCCATAATTTATGAGGTGTAAGCTCTACAACCTTAGAAGAAATCTTATTTACAATATACATGGAAATGCATATTGCTTCTCTTCATAATTTCTTGAAAAGATTTACATGCACAAATATCGATCTTGTTATATCCATTAATGTTTTATCTTTTCTTTCTAATACACCATTCTGTTGAAGTGTATAAGGCATAGTTGTATAAGGAGTTATGTTATTATCACTGCAGAAGGTCTTAAACACATCAGAGTTATATTCACCTTCTCTATAAGATCTAATAATTTAAATTTTTCTTCATAATAATCCTTTAAACTTTTCTAGAGCTTCAGATTTTCTCGAGATTAAGTAGATATTTTCATACCTCGAGTAGTCATCTATGAATGTGATGAAATATGAATTTTTTTATGTATTTCTACTGTTAAGGGTCCACATATATCCGTATATATTAGAACTATTAAGTCACATGCCTTGCTACCTTTAAGAAATTGCATGGTTCACATTTTTCAAATTTTATATTTTTAAATGAAGGTAACAATTCTATGCAAATTATTTTTTTTTCATTTTGTTGACATTCACATGTCCTAACCTTAAGTGTCATAAATATGTATCCACATTAAGTGCACAATCAATATAATTAGAAACATTCATTGCATTACTTGGAGAAGAAGTTACATTTAAACGACAAAGACCATAGTCAACATCATAGTGACTCTTGAGCTTCACTTTTCTATCTTTTTCAATAACAATCGTATCACCCCGAAAATGGATTTTGAAGCATTTTTTAATAAAGTTTGCTACTACTAAAAGATTTATTCTCATGTAAGGTAGATAGAGGATATTTGTTAGTGGTAGACTAGTCCTTTCTAATTGAAACCTATAAGACCTTATTCCGACCACATTACTGCATGTGTTATTTCACATATACAACTTGTGATTTTCTGACTTAAGCTTCTTCATTTTTACAAGTCCTTTATTTTGGTCACATGTCGCATCACCCTTAAGTCAATCCATCATTTTGAGAGATTGTCATTTGTGATCGATAACTTAAATACTATGCAAACAATTTTATGCTCTCCAGTTACTTTCCTTTACTTATGTATAGTTTAATTATTTGTATTTCTTAATTGTTACATATCTATATCTTTAACAATTAAGGTCATCCAGTGGGAGAGATTGACAGTTGGGGTGGCCTCCCGTCGGTCCTCTTATGGCTACAACCTTATATAACAAAAACTATGTGGCAACCATCGTAAGCATAATTAAAGAATTCAATTTCAATATACGACCACCGAACACTTTCACCAATCAACCACTTGTTGAATATGAAAAGACAATGGCATACTTGTCATCATCCAGACATCATATGCATCTATATACCTTCCAAGTGGATCCCAAAAGGCAGAATGCTAGGATATTGGTTGATCCCATGAATCCAATTCCATGTTGCATGATGGTTCAGCCAGATATAAGTATTGTGTTAGATTTGGATCTTGGCCAAAATAGTGTGAATTCTACCTTGGAAATTCGTGTGAGGCCAATTGGCTCTTACTTTGGTATTGGATGCAGTATAATCAGCTAAATAATAGGAAACAATCATGCAAATCCATTGTGATCTACGTTAAGGGCATGCTTGCACAACGCAGAAAGCACCCACGCTAACGGATCCATAACAAACTTGTTATACAGTCATAGCTTACACAAGTTTGGATATGGATACTTTGTCCAAGATGGAATTTGGATCGTATCTTATCTCTTAATCAATCATATTTCACTACCATGTTTCTTTGCCCAACCATTTAACTTATACCAAGAGTCCCAACAAAACTCTCTCTCTTTCTCTCGTATGTTGGCCGCCTAACTTTAGTGAAGCACGTTCTCTTGACCATTTCGAAATTCTTCATGTCCATGTTTTTTATGCCTATGGGTATGGAGAAACAATTGACGCATCTGCAAGCAGGCTTCTTTTGGTCTAGATGTCATCTCAAGGGTAAGTGCCACTTGGTTGGCTGGCGTTTGGTGGTCTTGCCGCATTCTATGATCGGTTTAGGTGTTTCTGCGCCCAGACTCAGGAGTATTGCCCTAGTCTCTAAGCAATTGCTCATCAACCGGATAACCCTTGCACCACTTTTCTTCTCTCTAAGTATGGGCCTCCTTTTCTCCTTCCAGTTTTCCTTCGCTCACGGCGTGGAGCGTTTTTTCATCTGTGTAAGTCATGGTTGTCGGCTTTAGCTTTCTTCAGCAATAATTTTGATGATCTCGTCGATATTGGTAACTGGGTGCATTGGGCTATTGCTCCTACTAGGAGGTTTCTGACCAACAAAGTCTATAGATCGTTGCTTCCCCGGGGAGTGGCCTGGTTGCCTTAATTTGCGCTCTAGGCGAAGGGTCCTTCTCCCCGTTCTCGGGTCTTGGCTTGGTTAATTTTGCACGATAAGGTCCAAAGTCACTCTACCTTAAAGAGGTGGGGCTTCTAGCTTCCGAATTGGTGTGTGCTTTGTCATGATGATGAAGAATCCTCATTCCACCTCTTCTGGTCTTGGCCTACCTTTGTGAAGATCTTTCGTAGGATTTAGAGGCACCCGGAGGTCCTGGTTATGGAGGAGTTCATTGCGCTAGACCTCATCTTGGGTCTGGTCTGCCTTCGATGCAGCAAGCGGTGGCGGTTAATCTGGAGGTCGTGGTTGTTTACCACTTGGTGGTTCGTTTGGATGGCATGCAATGATGCCTTTTTCAGGAATCTTCGGTCGACATTAATCATCTTCCCGATCTAACGTTTCCTCTTGCTATCGCTCCGCTCCCTTCAGACCTTATTGGTTTTGCGGCTCCTGCGTGAGCTGCTTGTTTTTCGTTTGTTTTGCTCGTTCTTGTTTCTGTTTTGTTTTTGTTTTCTGCTTTTGTTCTCTTTAGGTTCAACTATGTTGACCCTTTTTTTAGCTATTTTGAAATCCTGTTTCAGCTCTTTCTCTCTCTCTCTCTCTCTCTCTTTTGCATGGCCATCTTTTCTTGTTTGCATAGAAGAAAAAAACTGTCATGCTAATCAAGTTCATTGGCATAAAATCCCAAGAAACCTTCAAGTCTGGTGGTAGAAGATGTGCATCCATAGCTTTTGTAACATCCCCTCAATTTGGTGACATTCGTGAGTCGGATGAGGTGAGCCCACATAGGTTTTTAGGATCATCAGATTAATTTTTGTTTTCATCTTTATTCTTCTTTCTGCCCAATTACCATCGTCAACAACCAAACTAGCACCACGAATCTTTGTGCCATCTCTGATGACTAAAACTCCAAAATTTTGCGTTAAAACCAGACACCACCGGTTTGGTATTCCCAAATGAAGACAAAAAGAAGGCCTAATTCATATTCCTTTTGAACTCCCATTTCTGGCAGGTTTTCAATAAAATCCTAACCAGACTGACCCACCATTTCTTGTTATCTATCCATAATCCCAAGAGTCACAAGAATCCAATGCCTTGTGACATGTGACCCAGATAAACGCTTGCAGACAATCTTAACGCACAAGATTTGATTGACCAAGTAGTATTATTTATTTAAAGTTTTATATTAATTGTGGCCAATGTGTAGCCGACATTTTACGGCGGTGCTCCTCTATTCCTTCTAGAAGATGTCATTGTGCGTCTTAGAATTTACATTTTTTATAATATCTATTAAATGTATCAATATCTACATAGATACATAGCATCCATCGAACATAATCAATAAAAAAAAAAAATAGGGATGGCAGTGGGGGAAAAGATCTCCAACCCTTAGAAAATTCTGTCATTCTTGCACGGGTTTTAATTTTAACCTCTATCCTCGCCTTCATTCCCGTTTCATGTCCTCAATCCCTTGTTCAAACGGGGTGGGGCGGGGCGGAGTCCTGTTTCTCCCCAATCTACTGCCATCCCCAAAGCTATTTTAGTTATTTCACTAATGGGGATTGGGGAGGAGATGGGGCGAGGCAGAGAAAAGTGTAAGTCCATCCCTGCACCGGTTTTGATTTTAACCTCCATCCCCGATCCAAACGGAGCAAAGCAGGGCGGGGCCGGTTTTTCCCATCCACTGCCATCCATAAAAGGAAATTGTTTCTTGGAGCAAATGAAAAAAAAAAAGTTTTTTTTTTTTGCAAATTGTTCTCATAGCTGATGCCTTATGTTATTTTACAAATTAGCTCCTGCTTTCTCACCGTTATTACAAAATGGTACTTCTGTCACCAGCTCCAGCTGGTACACTGATTATGGTTAACTGGTTACCAAAATACCCTCCATCAAATAGTTGTTAGTATATTAACTTTTAGCAAATTAGTCCTTACCTTATTCACATTTTTACAAATTGGACCTCCTGTAAGGGCAAAGCTTTCATTCTCCAATATAAAATTCTAAAATCCAAAACTTTTAAACACGGGTTCAGGTTCTAACATTGGGTCAGGTTTCAACAGGTTATGTTCACATATAAAACGGGGTTGGGTACATAATCGGCTTCGGTTCCGGCTGGTTTGGGTACAAAACCCATTCAGGTTCAGGTTAGTTCAAGAATAAAATGTGTTCGGGTACAAAATTGGGTCAGGTTCTGGTTGGTTTGATTTTAGATTATGTAGAACCATTTGAATTTGGTATAAAATGCAAGTTGGTTCCAAATGGGTTCATGAGGTCTTCATTTATAATATCTAAGACCCGACTTGAATCCATTGGTCTACTAAACCGGGTTGCATCAGGTATAATTGATTGTGAATGTCGGGTTGGGTCAGGTATATTGGATCAAGTTACACCCCTATTTACCTAACCATTACAGGTTAGTCATACTTTTAAATGAGAGAACCATTAACAACACAGCATATTAATTATGGAAAATTGGTTAGTGTGCACCAGATTTTGTTGTGCACCCACTTTGGACTATTAAAGTGAAATGAACCAATAGTAGAAAGACACCATACAAATGTTGTATAATCTACATGGTTTGTTTAGCGAAAAATAGGTTTTGGATCATGTGATTATAAGAAGGATATAGGCTCTAAAGGGCAATGGTTTGCTATGTATCAAAATTTTGTGATTCAAATAATCACAATCTTACTTTCAAAAGATATGATCCAAGTTTTGATTCCTAGCAAAGATCTATGTCATGCATCTACTAAGTTAGCTTGAGTGAAAGAGAGATTCTTGACCTTGTCTAAGGTGGATGTACATGGGTGTGCGCCCTAGGGCTGCACACTTAAAGGTACCTATGTTTGGCGCAATGTTGTCAGTATCGGCATCGTCGCTTGGCCAACCATTCAGGTGAATCTGCTGATACCGATACTTAAGTGAATCGTTCTAAATCGGCCAAAAACATAAAAAATATTACATGCTAAAGCTATTAAAAAATATTATAAATAATTTTAAGTATTTTTTTACATTTATTAAAAAATAGCCTATTTAGGGGTGAAGCGTATAGATTTTCTGCCGATATGATATGAATCGGCCGATATGGACGCACGGACACTGACAACATTGGTTGGCGAGCTCAGATCGCTTAAAATACAAAAGAACCAAGCCCTGTTCAAACTCAAGCCGAGCTTGAATAGCTTTTTACATGCTCAGTTTGGGTCAAACTCAAGTCTGCTCGAGTAAGGCTTGGCCGGAGGAAGCCTAGTGCAGTTATTAAAAGAAAAGTTACTTGCTTTGGAGGGGGAGGGATTCAAACGGGCCACCTCTTTGTGTAGGGTAGGGCGTTTTTTTCCTTTTTGGCTTTTATACAACAAACGTCATTTATGTAAATATATATCGAGCTGAATCGGGGCTTAATTTAATCGAGCTCACCAATATGTGACCCACTTTTTAGGGTAAATATTATTATGATTCTTCAAGGAGAGCATTGTGCATCTTATAATTATGAATATGATCCCATGAATAAGATTGATATCTATACAGACACATAAATTCATGCATCCATTCCATACATCTGGACCAAAAAATAAAAAATAAAAATGAAAGAATGAGAATTGATCGTTTCTCCAAACAAATGAAAAGAAGATTAAACACAATTCATGGGGAAACTTTATCTCACATTAACCAACATTGTCCTGCTAGGCACTTTAATTTGTCAATGCGAAATCATGGGGAGACTTTATAATTTGCCAATGCCAAATCCCATCCATCCATCTCCAAGTATAACTTTAAAAGCCTCATTAGATCATCTTCATGCAAGACTTAGCCCACCAGGACTCCACCCATCTGGCAGGGGCATCACCAAAGTTGATGGGTTGTCATGAGTTCGAAACCCATGGGTGCACCTTCTTTTCTTTGAGGCCAAAACTTGGTGTATTCCCTGGCGGGCAAGGAGAACCTGAGGTTTTATTAAACACAACTCATGGGGTTTCTAAGAACCCAAGCCAAATCTAATGGTCCAGGCTCTGTCCTGCTAAGCTATTACAGATTGGTCACACTTGCAAAGGAGGGACCGTCCATCAATATTCATTGAATACTAAGTATGAAAATTTGGTTGGCCGTGAAATGAAATGAACATATAGTCCAAAAAAGACATACGGATGTGTTGTTTAGCACAAAATAGGTTTATGTTCTGTGATTGCGATGTGTAACAAGGATATTCTAAGGCTTCTAAGATCAACAGCTCACAGTTATATCAAAACTTTATGAAACAAAAAATCTTGAAAACAAACAATTCTGAATGCACCTATGGAGTTTAGAGTTAGAGTGAGGTTGCACTTGGTCAACGGTGGGTGCACCTATACAGTGAAGCACTTAGGGCTGAGAATTAAAGTGCCTAGCATGACAGCTCGTTCACTACAAAACAGCCAAGCACCACGCAAACTCCAGCCGAGCTTGAACAGCTCTATTCATGCTTCCTTGGGTCAAACTCAAGCAGGTTCAATTAGGGGTGTCAATGGGTTGGGTTTGGTTTGGTTTGGTTCGGACCCAGGTGGAACCAAATTTTGACCAGATTTTCAGGTATGGTATCGGGTCCGGACCTGGGTCTAATCGGGTCCACTATAACAAAAACCATACCCGAACCCGATAATAGCTTTGTGAACAAAACCCGGATCATACCCGGTAAAACCATATATTTTTATCATTTTTACATTGAAAATTTGCAGGTCTTAATCAGAACTCGGGTCAGGTATGAGTCGCGTATAAAATTTCACAAACTATACCCGGGTCCATGTATTAATCGGACCTTCAGATCCAAACCCAGGTCTTAATCAGGTCTTCTTATTTATCACCATACCTGGACCCTATAGGGTTTTTGGTTTGGGTTGGGTCCATGTATTAATCAGACCTTCAGATCCGAACCCAGGTCTTCTTATTTATCACCATCCTTGGACCTTATAGGGTTTGGTTCGGGTTGGGCCCACGTAAACCAGACCCGTTGACACCTTTAGGCTCAAGTAAGGCTTGACTTATTAGGGTTATCTAAAAAGAAAATTTTATTACATGCTTTGAGGGTTTGGCGGGCTGCCACTTTTTGTATAGAGTCTAACATCGTACTCATAACCATTAGAGTTTATTTGATGGCTTGTATAAGATTGGACAAAATGAACAAACAAAATGGACAAAACACGTGTTATGTTTGTTTTGTAACAACTATATCAAGTCCAAAGTTTGTTTTGATTGTACAAGCGATTGTGCTCCTTGTGTCCAACGTTTGTTTTATGCGGTGTGCGAGCAACATAAACATACATAAATAATGAGTGAGATAACTTTGTTTTGGATAGTAAGACTCGATCCGTCCAACCATATGAGTGTTTTAACATGTTTATTATGGATTTTATCTCTGGATATGGATCTCGAATTGGATCTAAAACTAAAAAATATTTATAACTTTAGTAATTTGAGAAAAATAAGAATTTATATTTTTTATACATAAATTATTTAATCAATGTCATATCACATCTAATTATGAAAGTTTATCATAAAAATATCAAACCCTAAAATCAAATTATCAAACCCTATTAAATCATAAAACCTTAAAATGCAATAAAATAAATTATAAATAATCCAAAAAACCTTAAACTATAAGAAAAATAATTAAATTAACTAATCAAATATAAGAAAATCTCTACTCAAATTAACTATAAAAATACTTAATTAAACAAAAATGATTCAAAGCCCTAATCATAAAATCTCAAAGAAAAAAACTCTAATCAAATCAAAGAAAACCCTAATCAAATTAACTATAAAAGCCCTAATTTAAAAAAAATGATTTAAAACCCTAATAAAAAAATTTAAATAAAACCCCTAATCAAATCAACTACAAAAAACATAAATATATCATAAAACCTTAAAATACAAGAAAATAATGCATAAATAAAGTAACCAAAAAAAAAACTAATCTACTAGAAAAATAAACCAAAAAACCTAAACTACAAGAAAAACAAACCATAAATAAACAAAAATCCTTAAACTATAAGAAAAAAAACAAAAAAAACTTAAACTACAAGAAAAATAAACCACAAAATTAAACATAAAAAATCCTAATTCAAACCCTAATTAAAGAAATTCAAAGAAAAACAACCTTAATCAAATACAAGAAAACCCTTAATGAAATAGACTATAAAAAGCCTTAATTAAAGAAATTTGATTCAAAACCTAATCAAAGAAAAAAAAACTTTATTCAAAACTCTAATAAAAGCCCTAATCAAAAAGAGAAGAAGAAGAGAGAGAGAGAAGCTGAAGAAAGAAGAAAAGGGAGAAGGAGAAAAAAGAAAAGAAAGAAGAGAGAGAGAGAGGAACAATGAAGGAAATGAAAGAAAAGAGAGAGAGAGAGAGACAAAGAGACCTTTCATCTCCGGTCATCGATTTTCATTGGATGGTTGGAGAGAGAGAGAGAGAGAGAGAGAGAGAGAGAGAGAGAGAGAGAGAGAGAGAGAGAGATGGGGATGGGGATGGGGATGGGGATGGGAGGGGTAGGAGCAGAGACAGGAGGGGGCAAAATGAGAGGGCGTCAGGGGTACCCCTCGATTCCCGTTCATTTTTTTTATTACATTGTTCGTCCTATCCCTGTTCTTTTAGTAATAGGGGATGGGGTCGAACGAAAATAATGGTGGAAATGGACACAACGGATGCGTTCCTCGGGTCCACCTCATCCAATATTTGATGAGCCCTGCATCCTGCGCGGCCGCAGCATCCCATGGAACACACCATCAAACATACCGTTAAGGTACAACCTACTGTTTTGGCTTTTATACAACAAAAGCCATCTATTGTAATATATAGCAAGCTTGATTGGGGTTTAATCAAGCTCACTTGCTCAATCAAGTTTAACTCGTTTTTAAATAGTTGAGCTCAGACTTGGTTTGTTTATTCTCTCAGATGAGGCCACACCGAGCATAAATAAAACTATCTTGGGCTTGTGCACCCTCACCAATCTAATTATATAAGGTGTTATTAGGGTGTAACTAGGCGACAGGATATCTCAAACCGATTATACCCAACTCGAAACGATATTGGTGGACCTCTGGGTTTGGGTCGAGTCCAAAATATAGACTCATCGTGAAAACGGGTCGGCTCTTTGGTATTGTAAAAGAAACCCCAATCCAAATAGACCTGACCTGATTATGTACCAAGACCCAAATGGTTCTCCATATTTTAAAACCTACTTGAACCCGCTTTGTACCCGAACTGATTATACACTTAAACCGACTCGTATCCGAGCCCGCTTCATACTCGATCTATTTGAAAGTTTTTAATCAGTACATATTTTATCTTCAATTAAACATTTAAAGATATTGATAAACTTAGAATTAATATGCATTACATTTTAGTAATCTAAACTTTAACTCATTTTTTCATATACTTTCTATTGCCCTTCTTGTCGTGGAAATTGGCAGATTGAATTGAATTCCAGAACAATACTTGAAAACCCATTCAATTTGATACTTTTTTCAATATGACATATCATTGTTTTTTTTAACTTAAAATATTTGGTTAGCATGAATATATTCTTTTTACATTCAGATTTTGACGTTATTTAGAATAGTTATTAAACTTCTATTTTGTTAACATATAATCTTATTAATAAACAATTGATTCCATTAATTTATATATTTTATATTGACGGGTAGTTAGATCAAGAATACCGATCATATCAAGATCTGAGCTGAAACTCGAACCAGTTAAGACCCAAACTGGTTAAACTATATGGCTCTACTTTTTATAACCATACCCAGGCCCAAACCCGACCCCAATCAAAATGGGTTTACTAAAGACCCAACCCAATTATACCCAAACTCGTTAACCTATATGGGTTCACAGTTTCTAGCTGTACCCAAACCCGAATTAGATTGGGTTGGTCTTTTAAACCCGATTGAGAATCGTGTCTGATAAGTACCGAACCAAATACGACCCGCTACACCCCTAGGTGTTATGCTATGCACCCCTAGGTGTTGTGCTATGCGAGGATCTGACTTTGGACAATTTAATCTAACATCATCTTTTTTATAAACTATGGAAGGTTAAACTTCAGGTCACGGACTTAATTAAGGAAAATCATTAGGTAAATAATGCCAATTTGCGCCCCTGTTTTTTGTAGTTTGCCTCCTTTAAATGGGCGGGGAAAAACTGCATCATTGGTTACAAGAAAACTTTTACAGATTCAAACGATTGATTGGAGGAAAACCCAATTAGAAGAACAGCCTGGCTATAGACTACAGACGAAAAAGCCATGTATAGGCCATTTTATTGCTTGCTTCTGTCACTCAGGGTAGATACTTTACCTGTATCCTAGGAAAAAAAGTGGGTCCCACTTAACATGGCACAATTGGTAACAACTTCAGCTAGGATCAGACACCCATACAGCCAAGTATGAAAGCCTGGCTCAGATTCAGACCCAACTGGACTAAACTGCCCCAAAAATGGTGACCCTCAGCTACCAAGAAGAAACTCGGATTGATCTCCCCAAACACCCCTCTCTTTCCCTTATTATAATCAGAAGTCATAAATGATACAGACAGCTCGGCTTATGACTACAAATGAATTGGAGTATAAACTTGCCCTCTCCCTATCTACACCAAAGAATCCTTCTGCCTTAATATAAGAATCCAGCTGATGATAAGCACCAATGTACACTACTAGACGGAGACGCGGGTCTTTATTGGCTTCAGCTTCAGCCCCAGGCTTTCCGGTGATAGCAGCTCCGGTGAGATGCACGACGGGCTCAAAGGGCTCCTTGGACTGCTAGAGAAGTGACATTGACGGTACACACCATAGCCCATCAAGAAATACTCCAAGGGAATCAGCATGGCATGCGGTTGCTCCTCTGTCACCATTGACCCACAGGCTTGCACCTGCCCCCCACCAAATCAAACATCATTTATGTTTTCCCTCAGCCAAAGTAAAAGCGAAATTGGGTACACCAAGAACACTTACAGAAAAAACCAGAGAAAAAACAACCAAATGTTACAGAGAAACTCTAAATTCGAAATGAATGAGGACAAATCAAAGTGTAAAATGCATTTGCTAAGCGGGAACTTTCATGGGTTAAACTTGAATTGAGGTATGATCAAGGGATGGACGAGCCCCGGAAATGCGTAAACATGTTCTGCATGTTGTCCTGGTTCTACTCCATCTGTGAAGAAACCAGGTAGCAGCAAAAACATCACCTGGTCCTCCCATGACCAACGTAAGCTAGCATGGGCATGCTAAAACTCTACTTCCAATTAAAATTGGCTTCTTACAAGACACCCGAATCCAAAGAAGTTTCAAGGTCAAAACCATATTCGAATGACTAAAGAGCTCATCTACCGCCCTTTGAATATCCTTCACATTAAATATGAACGTAAAAGGGCTCACTGACAATGCACGTGAAGTGAAGAAATCCCAACACCCACATTCATTACTCAAGATACAAGCATTAACACTTTATTTGAGTCATTTTCCATGGATGCAACCATGTGCGTGGACATGCAGAAATTTATCTTAAGAGGAAAGAGATCCCATACCTCAACAAGTGCCGTGTATTTCCTGTCCATTTTGGAGGTCATGTAGAGGGCCTCGGAATGGAATGGAGAATTCTCACCCACAAATATCAGTGTCCGACATTTAAGTTTCTTCAATCCTTCTGTTATGTCATGCCTCCTGCATGAATGAAAACAAAACATAGACCCAAAATTCTCATGAATTTGCTCCACAAGCAATCTCTCTCTCTCTCTCTCTCTCTGTATATATATATATATATATATATATATATATATATATATATATATATATATATATATATATATATATATATATGTGTGTGTGTGTGTGTGTGTGTGTGTGTGTGTGTGTGTGTTTTACATGGAATATAGTTGCAATAATAAGTTTGTATGTACAAACTTAGCAAATCTCTTTTTTCTCTTTTTTTGGTGCTTTTCTTCTGCAAATTCAAACCTATAGATGTGATCTATATAGTCCATTTAATAGGGATTGGTGTTTGAATCACTGGATTCCGACATGTGCATGATTTTCGACCGATGCAAAAATCAATGGTCACAAATGCACCATAATTTGTCAACATAAAAAAATTGTATTATATATAATATATGCAGTGTATATATATATATATATATATATATATATATATTCTTATTCCGGTAAATAACTAAAAAAATTCTCTCTGACAGTGGACCAGGTCAAGGCCTGCCCACCAACCTATTGGGCCTAAAAGTTGGGAACCGAACCCAGATGTAGAATGGCCTTGGAATAAAAACCATACTTTCAACCCACCAAGCCGAGCCCACTCTCGAAACTTAATTTAGCAATTGACAAATACTACCAGAAAGACCATCCTAACCTAGCACAAGCAAGTCCAGGTCACAGCACCTTTGCACTCAAATCTGAAGAGCACCATCTTCAATTGACATGAGACAGGTGTAGAATGAGCTGTCTAGAAACCAAAATCCAAGTTTTCTAGCCTTATCACCTGCATGTTGGGGTGTCAACTAGACTCAGAAGCCTTACCTGGCAGGTCCAGACTCTTATAACCCAGGAAAAATGGATCCAAAGCAGGTCCAAGACTCTAGTTCATACGACAAGTTTTCATGGCATAACCACATGCAAGGGGTGAAATGTGAAAGCTAGATAGTAGAGACATGCTGTCTTAATCGAAGGCCAAGCCCCAAAAACTTACAGTTGGAATTTTCCAGGAGGGGAAAGAAATTGAGATGAAAAGGACGAGCACATGCAATGATCATAAAAGCCGATTTTCATATCCCCACAAGCAGCACATGGTCAAATATTGATTTATCCCAATTAGATCACATACAAAAATTCCATGGACCACAAAAACTTCCTTTCCACACAACTTTGAAAAAGCATGTTCCATAAATCAAGATTGAACAAACTAACATACATTGGAGGGCCCCCTGGCAGAAAAGATTGTCCTAGAAAAAGTTAAACTCTATTCACAAAGAGAAGGTGATATCACTCTTGGCCTATTCAACAAAGGGACCCACCCAAGTTGGAAACATGAGAATATGGACATGTCCACTACAGCTTTCCAGCTAGGCCAAACTGTCAGCATTTTACGGCTCCATTCCGCAGATTGTTCCTATACACATTTCCTTAAAGGTTCAACCTACCAACTCATGCATGTCCTAATAACTCTACTTTGACTAGCACTAAAAAGGTCATTCTGATATTTTGAAAAGAACCGCGTTACAAATAGAGTTAAAACAACAGCATAGATACATGTACACCATAGATCTAATGCACATTACAGAGGATCATAATGGCATAACATGGCTTTCTACCATTGAACACCTATGATGGTACACCAATTAAAAATTTTGATGTTTAGATAAGCAAATCAGAACAAACCCTTTATGAAACAAAACTAACCTAAATCTAGACTAAAAGTAATATCTTAAAAAAAATAACATTGATAAAGATGATCTAGACCAGCAAACAAACAAAACTATAGCTCTTTCACAATTCAGTAGCTCAAGCAGCAGATCTGTAAATGTTAAAAATACAAAATAAAATAGTAAAGAATTAAAATAAATGAAAAAATGTCAATCAGCTGAAGCTGGACACAGCTCAGCCTAAGCAAATAGAAGGCTCACGACAGGTCTCAACCAAGCCAGTCAAGTTAGATTCAGGATCATACAGAATCATTGGCAATCAAACACGAAGACAACTGAGGAAGCTATGTTACATGGATATGGATGCGGGAACGGGATACAATATGGATACACTTAGTACAATATGATAATTTTCAAAAATTAGGCCAAGTGACACTGACATACACACACATAGATGTATATATGTGTGCATGCATATAAAACAATAGTTCTAAATCACTATAATTAGGAACATCAAATAATGAAACTAAGTTGAAATTGAAATGTAATGTAATTGATGACACCTTTTTAATTTAAAAAAAAAAATCTCAAAGAGTACAAAATAAGTAAAAGATCATGAAAGAAAATAGATAAAGATAATGACACAATGTTGACTGTCTAAAACTGGTTTGACTATGTCCATGAAGTGTTACATTGTGTCTGTGAAGTGTCGTGTTGTGCCATGATAGACATGGGATATGCATGCTGAGTGAAGTGTCCATATAACATAGAGAACAAGAATGTATATACCCGCTAATTGCTCCAAGAAATCGTGCAACATTTTCACTTTGTCTCTCATCCAGCAACTGCAGAGGAACCACAATAATCAGCAGGAATTCCTACTAAGATTTCTTGTGATTGTACCTTACAAAGAAAGACCAAGAAAAATTAATTACCCTTCGACATGCCAGCACAATGTCAGACTCAGCAACATTTACACCACCACGAACTTCCTGCAAAAGCAAGGGGAACTTCAGAAATAACCACAATACATCAAGAGATAAAGATCAGGAAATTCAGGATAATTTCAAATGCAAGTCGAGATTACCTTGCTGAAGTATCTCTGAAGCAAAAGCTCATTGAGGATACCACACATGCCATAGAAGTACATCAAATTTGACATAACCTGTCAATTCAATGGAAACAAGAATTCTGAACCAAATTCAACAGGAGGCTCAGTCTTGGGAGTCATCTCAATTGAAAAGGCAGGGAGACAAAACAAAAGAAGCTCGAAGATGACAATTTTACTAAAATACATCACAATTCAAAATACAAAATAAGTGAATTAACATTCCCAGTAATTTAAATAGAATCGATGCATAATATCAATGGAGATTGGTAATCAGCCAAGCAGCATGCCAAGTCCTTGTACACCAGCTATTAAGTTGAATAATTTCATTGGTAAAACCTGCCTTAGTGTTATTACTTTAGATGCAGATCAAACAAGAAACTCTAATAAATTACAGGTTGGTAAGTTAGGTATCTATTGACTGAGACAACCCTAATATGCATCAACAGAGACAATTACTGACTCGGATTACTAGCAACAGCCTAAACAAAGTCCATCATCAGTTGAATTGCTATTTAGCAAATATAACCCATGTCACTTGATGTGGTTCCGGAAAGCTCGTCCAAGTCCAACACTAGCCAAAGCCTAACCAAGTTTATCCCCAATCCCCTGCATCTCTAACCTGAACTCAAGGTCAAATTGACCACCTATGTCACAGGGATTCGGCCAACAGGGTGCCGCACCCACGTCGACGTGACGTGACTAGGGTGCGGGTGCGGCACCCAGTGCGGTCAAGCCGACCCTGGGTCAATGCACCCAGGGTCATAAATGTCCAAATCTGGACTAAAAAAAATTTAATGTTAAAAATTAGTGTTACTGCTGTTAACTGTTAAAAATTACACACACACATATATATATATATAGAGAGAGAGACCCTCCCACACCCCCGAACCCAAGTTTTTTTAAAGTGCCGCATCGCCGCGCCCGCACCTATGTGACATAGTTGGCCACCCACCACCTGGCTCTTGCATCTATTAAACTATTGTTGCAATTGACAATACGAGAAACTAAAAAAGAAAAAGAGGGAAGAGGCAGAGCAAAGAACCTTGCTGCACAACCACTCTGTCCAAGAGGGTGCTTTGCACAGAGGGGAAACAAGTATTAGACCAAGAACACGCTCCCTGTACTTCATCTGCAGGAACATTAGAAGCCAAAACAAAAAACTTCCAAAATAAATAAAGAATAATATACAATTTAATATAAATCATAAAGTTCTAAACTAGCTTCCTCTAGGAAGTATACATACTGCAAATAAGGTAAGAATGTAGGCACCAGCTGTGACCCCCATGCATAGAACCGTGCTGAGCCTATTGCATGCAAGAGAAGCAATTTGTAAGAAAAAGCGTAACAAAATTGCATGCATTAAAAAAATGAAAATCTAACAATAAAAACTTTGAAACCGTGGCAGACCATCATCCAATCTAAAATGTTTTCTTTTCAAAATAAAATTGAAATGTGATAACAAATTTTCTATGTACCCGAAAAAGTCCAGAACTTCAGCAACCTGATCTGCTAAGTCATCAACAGAAGGAGTAGGGACCTCAGAAGAAATGGCAGCTGCTCCCAACTGCAGGAACTCTTAAAGAAAGAGGTGAATAATGTATTACAAGTACAATATTTCATGAAATACTCTTCCCATGTTCAGGAAGAAATAAGATAAAAAGGAAAGTTCAACATAATCAAAATCAAATCACGAACCTCATGTCCAGGAGGATCAATTTGGTAGATGCAAAAGTTGTGAAGCAGCAATGAAGTAGCTTCAGGGCAAAAGAATAATCCTTGGAAACATGACATATCTGTTTAATAAACCATAAAGAAGCGCTTTTCATTAATGAATAATAACATGTTTTGAAACCACCAATAGCATACAAATGTAAGCAACAAACAGAAGTCAATTATAATTCACATAACTGATTAAAACATTCCCGGGGCATTTTAATGCACCTTATCATGCAAATGTCCAACTCCTGTACACAACAGAAGTATACCAGAACACAAGGAATACCTTTTGTATTTGTAAAATCAGTAAAACAATTGCATAAAAAATATCAAACTAGACTATCTTGACTATGTGAAGAAAGGGTAACCCTATGATCATATCATCATAACCAAAAAGATACATTAAAAATAGTGGTGGCATCATCATGTATAAGACAGTTAGACCTTTAATCACTTACGATTCAAAGCAATATCAGGGTATGTGATAAGTGCTGGCTTATCTATATCTCCAAATACCGATACAGAAACAGGGCCGCGGCTCGTCCGTAAAATATGTTCCTGAAAAAATCATCATCCAACTACTCAGCCTTCACATGGAAGAGAAGTGACGAGTAATATAACAACAGGTCAAGAGATCAATTTAAACACACTAAAATGGGATATCAGTATATCACATTCGACTTGTACCAAGCCACCAAAACTTCCATATAAAAAAAAGTTCTAAATATAGAATGCAGGCTCCCATCTAGAACAGTAGAAGAATATCTCAAAAGAAAACGCTAAGGAGATCTCATAAACTGACAGCACCATTAATGCATGTGATTTTGGAACAGCAGAGAAAAAGTTAAAAGATATGATAGAAATTAAACCATTTTGAATAAGAGAAAAAAAAAAGAAAAAGAAGCATCTCATACATCAAGTATCATATCTTGATATATTGCTTAATTTTAAGATCATGAAATGGACTAGATGTCACTTACAACCATAAAAACCTGCCAGACTTCAAAATAAATATACAAACCAACTTAACGGGATTTTCATCTCTTCAGCTAAAAAGAAATAAATCAGAAAATAAAATAATCATAGAAAATAACATTTGAAAAGAAAGTTAGACAATTACAAAAGAAAATGACAAAAGGTGCAGATGTTCTGAAGATTATGATGCCGAAAAAGAACATGTCTTTTAAACTTTGAAACATAAAAGTGGAAAATCGAAGTCTATAGTTACAAACAGAATATTCAATGTTTTATATCCTATTCTTCTAAGAAGACATAATGCGAAGAGGTTACTAACCACAAGGGTGTCTCCAGAGAGTTTGAAAGTGTAAAGAGAGAGAGAGAGAGTTCTCATACCAACATTTCCAGTGACAGTAAAATTGCACAAGAAAAGCAAATCATAGAAGAATCCCAAGATTCTTCCAACAAGGGAAAAAATTATAACAATTCCTTCTATGGAACATTGTTACTACAAATACAGAGCAGAATGAAGAATCATCAATATCAATTCTTAGGAAGCCTAATTTTATATAGGATTCAGATAACCATCATACAGAAGTCCTATGTCACATGGACTCTTCTAACAGGGCACCGCACCCGCGCCCAGGTGGGTGCGACACTTGGACACAGCTTCCTTTGTGTTAGGTGAAGTCAACCACATTGAGGTCCATTTCTATCCAAAAGTAGATTCAGTTAACCCTAATCAAGTCCATTTTTATCTATATTATATATATAAATACATAAATGCACACAAATACACATAGTGTTAACTTAAAACTGTTAAAAATTATATATATATATATATATATATATACTCCCCGCACCCCCGCACCCAAGTTTTTTTAAAGTGCCGCATCACCGCATCCGCACCCGTACCTGTACCCGCATCCGCACCTATGTGACATAGCAGAAGTCTATAGTTGCAGACAGAATATTCAATGTCTTAAATCCTATTCTTCTCAGAAGACATGATGTGAAGGGGTTCTTAACAACATCAATGTATCATACTTCGTTCTATGGAAAAAAATTCTATAAATAAAGAGCAGAATGAAGAATCATCAATATGGATACTTAGGAAACCTAATTTTTCGTAGGATTCAGATAACCATCATCGGAAGTAGAGAAGCCTTAGGGTTCAAAATTCAAACAACAAATACATAAGATCAAATACCGATGCCCTAATCGAGTTGGAAAAGTATAAAACAGATTCCTAATTTTCAAAATCATTACGCAAGAAAAAATCACCAAGGTCTTAAATTTCATCATTTGAACCACCAAACACCTTAAGAAAAATAGTTGTCCCCAGCACAAAGGTATACAATGGGAGGATCGATCCGGGATTTGAAACTTGAAACTTCATTAAAAATCTAAATTAGTATCTCAGACAAAAAAAAATTAGAAATTCATTAAACAAGTAACCCATTAGCTCCCCGCCTCAAAGTAATTAACATAAATAAAGATAACAGTAACATTATCAACTAAACCGCAGAAAAAAACAAAATTTCTTTGAAACAAAAGAGATAATTTTCCTTAAAAAAACAACAATTTCGTCCTGCAGATCTCAATATTCCATTACTATGATTGATAAAAAAATACAAATAATACGCAGACGAGGTACTCAACAATATTGTTTCCAAGTCAACATATGCATTGTGATCTCCAATCAAAATATCAAAAACAAAAATAAGAAACGATAAAAAGACTAACATTGAGATTAAGATTCTGCAGTTCGTAGCTTCAAATTATAGGGAGAAAACAGAAATATATATTAAAAGACACGTTATCATTCACGTCCTCCGAAAACCTATCTCCTCTCTTCCAAATCCTACATATCTATGTAGAAGAAAACCTAAGAATCTTGCACCGAAAAATCATCCAAACGAAAAAAAAAAACTTCATGAACCGGAGCACAAAATCCCGAATTTCCATCGAAACAACAAATGCAAAAGCCGAAACTTATAAAAAAAGAGGCTTCTCATTGATCAAATTCTAAATAAAAGTATATAAAAATTGAAAAGTGCTCATCTTCAAAAAAATCACACGAAGTACCGAACTTCAATAACTCAAAAGCAGAAAATTTCTCATTCTTCACTGATTAGCCTCAAAAAACCACGCAATACACCGATTCCTGCCCGATAAAAACCAGAAAAATCACGGAAAAGAAAAGATTCAGGAAATGACGTACTTGTCCTCCCAACGGGATCCTCTCCACGTCGATCGAAACCGAGCCGCTGGAGTCTCCCATGGCCACGGCCCCCTCTCTCTCTCTCTCTCTCTTATTTTTTATTTTTTCCCCTCTTGCCAGAAACTCCGCCTCTCTCACCTTTTTATATACCCGGCGCTTCGCTCCCGCTTAACCCTTGTTTGACCATGGTTAACCCACCGACGCCTCGCAACCGGCTGCCGCTCCGTCCGTACGACCGGTTACCGGCAGTGGCGCGATCAACCGCGGCCTGGTTACCGGAGTTAAAACCTCATTAATTAGACGACGACGATTTTTTACCCTTACATTTATCTGAATGGCTATCATGCCCCTGGTAGTTAATGCCGTTAGGATTTCGGGTTTATTTAAGTAGACCTTGCGTTTTGACGTTTGTTTGAGCAAACGTGTAGCTCCTCCCAGCGGATCGGATCGGATCGGATCGACCCGAATCTGAGGGTTCAGCAGGGAATTGGATTTGGAGCAGGGGTTGGATCTAGTGATGTTAATGGATCTGGTTTGGGTCATATATCTGACAAAAAATGTATCCGATTAATCAGATTTAGTAAAGCAAGTAGAATCTGATTACTAGTCGCATTTGGATTCATTATACACTTTTATATTTGAATCTGAATCTGAATCTGAATCGTATAGATAATCCAACCCAATTATGGATTACATACAAAATACATCTGATTAGCTAATATCCTAATTCTGAATTATTCCCCTCCGTCTCCAAATCTGATTAGGTTAGATTCAATTAATTTGGGTTCAGTAATGCCTAGATCCAAAACTGAGTTTGACCGGTTACATGCTGGCCTGCTTGCAACTTGGACTGTTTCTCCTATGAAAGTACCAGATGACTCAAGCGGGTTGGAACGGGTCAGGAAGGCTATTATGATCTGGTCCAGTAGGGCAATGAATGGATTGGTTTTGTCATCCAAACCTGACTTTTGGTTATGGATCTTAAAAATATTCGAATCAGAGTCGGTCTTATATGGTTGGACTCTTTTCTGATTGGGTTTAGTATATTTTCGGATCTGTATTAGGACCCAAATCAAATATGATCCGTCTGTATGTTTTACATGCAAAATAGATGTTTTCAACCTATTCTTACCGGACCCAATAGTACCAAATATTGTTCAGGACAAAATTTAGGTCTCTTCCGTTGGATCTATTTCAGATTTATATTTGCACAGTGGAATTCATATTTGGATCAAAATGATCCAGACCGTTTCCAATCCATTTGAACCGCTGTGGTCCAGTCGCTTATGCTAGAATTGGTTTCAATTATCAAACCCAGAATTTTTTTTCTCTTACTTGATTAGACTAGGATCAGGTTTGACTGGACCCAATTTTTTCTTCTTTATTTCTTTGAGAGCAGATTGGATCACGATTGAATGAACCAGATCCAAGTTACACACACATGGTCGGTTGGATCCAGATGGATTTGGATTATATTATACATGCACAGAAAATAAGGCATTTTTGCCATGTTGTGGTTGGAGCACGGTGGATCCAAAACTGTTTAGATTCATCCTAGGAAATGGGCTTGGATCATGATCCAGATACATAAAGTTTGATCAGATTTGATTTAGGAGACCCAAGTCCACTTAGAGGATATGCACTTTGGATCCACAGTGCAGATCCATTTGCAAATTCTGACCTGGCTGTAACATTTACCGAGTCATCAGGTTCCATTCACAATTTGGGCCAAGGTGTTTTGGAACTCATTGAGCCAATGGGTAACTGGTCTACATTTGCCAACGCCAACCTCATTTTACTGAACTTAGATGCCACATATATATTTGGTTTAGAGAAAACTGAACTTTGTTAGACACCACATAGCAATCTATTTCAATATGTTTAGTGCATTCACAGAACACCAAGTCGGTTGCAATGTGAAGTGATGCCTGGAGGTTTAAAATGTTAAACTCCAAGATCCCTCAAGAGTAGGGGTGGCAAAACCTGACACGACCCGCCAACCCGCCTCTTAGGCGGGTTCGGGTTGGGCTTAAGCCAACCCGTTTAATAAACGGGTCGACCAGCCTAATCCGTTTATTAAACGGGTCGGGTTTGGGTTGGGGGTATGCCAACCCGGCTGACCCGTTTAATAAACGGGTTAGGCGGGCGGGTCAACCAGCTAACCTGTCTACCAACCCGACCCACCAACCTGACCTGCAAACCTGAGAACCCGTTTACCCGACCCAACTCATTTATTAAATGGGTTGGTGGGTCATGTCGGCTTACCCGTTTATTAAACGGGCGGGGTTCGTGTTTGCCACAACCGACCCATTTAATAAACAGGTGGGGTTCGGGTTGAGGTATGCTGACCCGCCAACCTGTCGGGTCAACCCGCCAACCCCTACTCAAGAGATAAGTAATTAATCCAACATGAAAAAAGTTAAAACTTCAATATATTAGATGGTTTTGCACCTAAATACCTAGCATAAATGAGAATGTCCAACGTATATAGAAAAATCCCTTTCTTAGAGCTGGCTACTACCATTGTGCCTGAAAAATAACTTTTAGTATTTCAAGATCTTTGATGTGAAATATTGAATTAAGAAAATCTTTCAAAATATTCATCTCATGTAGATCACATCTGGAGATGATTATATCATCTAGGTAGACAAGCACAAAAGTGCAACTAGTCTTTGAGATCTTAGAAAACAAGCAATCTACTTTGGATTGGGAAAAACCAAGTCCATGGCAATTAGAGAAATTGGAAAACCAGTTACGGGATGACTATTTAAGCTCATATATAGATTTGTTAAGTTTGCATATTTTGTGCTCCCCCATACATGAAAAACCTGGTGACAATTTCATGTAAATCCCCATGGAAGAATGAATTATTAACATAAAAGTTAGAAAATATGTCTGTTATAAATCATGGCTACAACAGGCAAACATCTAATTGTTACGAGTTTAGCAATTGGTGTGTGTGTGTGTGTGAATAAATCTGGATCCAGAACATGTTGAATTGGATCCTCATCAAACATGTCCATATGTTGGGATGGACCCACGAGCTGTGAGGGACTCTTACCTTGGTGACTGTACAAAACAAGGACTCCTCCCCAAGGCAACTGAAGGGAAGAGGGGAAAGGAGACTGTTATCCAAGAAAAGGACTCCTAATAAATGTGTCTTTAAACATGATTGTAATCTAAAGGAATCTGAATATAGTTGGAACTCCTTGTACTTGGAGAAACCTCCAAAATGTGCAACTCTTGGGATTCTATATAAAAAAGGGAGAGGCCTCTTCTCTGGAGTGTGAAAGCCAGAGAGAGATCTCTTACAATGGATATAGGTCACGTAGGACTGAACCACTACACAAATTTTGTGTGTTTTTTCTTGTGCGCGTGTGTGTGTTTATTTCTGGCCTCTCGTGAGCTTTGAAATTTTACATGGTATCAGAGCCTGTTGGCACCATCGAGTTTGCTCGTCTGATCGGTATCATTTGATGACTAGTGGTGATGACATCAAGCTCATCCAACCTCTTTCTCAAACCAATCGTGCATTCTTGTCCCTAATGTTGATCAAGTTGGATCGAAACAACTGCATGTTATGTTGCTCACAAATAGAATCTATCATGTATAGTCAAAATCTCATCAAGTATGTTAATGGATCACACTTGAAGCCACTTTGATACATAAGAGAAGGTGAGCTCCTCAAATCTAATCATGAGTATATTATTTGTAAGTGGTGTGATATTCAACTCGTGTTGAGTTGGATCAAAGCCACATTTATTGAAGCTATGTTGGGACAAATTATTCGGATACCCTGTATATGGAATGCTTGAATTACTTTGGAACAATCATACACGTCTCATTCGAGTCTCATGATTCTCCAGCTAAAATGTGACCTCAAAAACATTAAGGAGGACAAGAGCTGGATTTAAACCATGTCAAGTTTCTCATAAACTTCTTATGTGCGGTTGATGCATCAATTTTTTATGGAGATCCGGTTCAATATATGTTAAATGATTTAACTCAATAGTATGATTGTTTCATTACTACAGTTACTATCTCTACTCTTAACAAGCTCCCAAATTTTAGTGAAGTTTTTTTATCTCTTAACCAAGAGAAGAGACTCCAAATGTTGAATCCCAAACCCCTCAACAAGTTGACATGTCCCCGACAGCCTCCTTCTCTCAGAGATGACGTGGTGGTTGTGGAAGAGGGGTTGATCCATTTAACCCTTTCTTTCAAAACTATCAAAATACTGGTGCAAGAGAAATCATAGACAACCAAGGATGTCCAACGTGATGGTGATCAGAGGGATGGCCAGGTAGTGTGTCAGTTTTGTGGATGCTAAAACCATATGATACGTACTTGCTATGACATCTTGAAGGTCTTTGCAACTATTGACTTAAATAGTATGAAGGACAACTTGTGGTACCCAGACAGACACAGGAGCCATGCACTATGTGGCAATAGACGACTAGAGTATGGTGAACAAGTCAGAATATCATGGATGAGATGAGATCATGGTAGGTAATGGTGTGAATCTTCCAATTGCAAACATAGGTAATGTTTCTTTGTCTTCTCATGAAAATTAGTTTACCATCTTAGATATTCTGCATGTGCCTACCATAAAGAAAAATCTTTTACCAATTGTCAAGTTTACTGGAAATAAGAATTTTCCTTTGAATTAGATGCTGACATTTTTTATGTTAAGGATCAAAGAAATGCGACTATTCTCCTAAGAGGTCCGAGTAGAGGTGGAATGTACTCCTAATCGAGTCATCCTTATGATGAAAAAAAGAATCATGAAGTTACTTTCGGTGAAGTTAATTTTGTTCTACTCTCATAAGTTTTCTAAGGATGTCTAACACTATCATTTGGGGCATGTTAATTTTAGAACATTAATTTTGTTTGATCAGAATAATTTGATATCATGTGATAATCGTGGTGATCAGTTATATTCTAGTTGCCTCGTGAACACAATTTATAAATTTCCTTTTAAAAGGGTTGATTTTCTTTCTAGTTCATTATTAGAAGTTGTGCATGCTGATCTATAGGGGCCTACTCCTCCTTTGAGAGAAAGATATATTTACTACTTGCTTTTGGTTGATAGCTATTCATAGTTTTTATGGATCTTTCATTTATTTCGAAAATCAGATGCTTTATCATGTTTTGAGAATTTTAAAGATATAGTTAAGAATCAACTTGAAAAAAAAATTTATTTTTTTTCACAGTGATGGACGTGAAGAATTTGTTAATGGTGTTTTCTTTGATTTTTTGAATAAGCATAGAATAAAGAGGTGGCTTACCTGTCCGCACACCTCAACAAAATGATATTGTTGAGCATAAACATAGACATGTTCATAAGACATAAATGAGTATCTTGTACATTCATGTTTAGATGACAAGTTATGGGTTGATGCTTTTAGTACTTCTATGTATTTGATTAATTACCTTTTTAGTCCAAACTTGGGAGATAAGTCTTCATATGAGCTGTTGTTGAAATGTGTGCCAAGATACGAGCACGTAAAAATTTTTTAGTGCATGTGTTATCCATATTTGAGGCCATATATTAATTCTAAATTGTCACCCAGGTTTAATGCTTGTGTTTATTGGATATGGTACCAACTACAAAGGTTATGTCTATTATGATCCTACAAGTAAAACTTTAATTTTTTAAGCATGTTATATTTGATGAATCCAAGTTTTTATATGTTGGAACAAATAATAAATAAACTACTCTATGGGTACAATCTTCTAACCAGACACAAGCACCTTTGGACGTCCATAGTAGTGGTTCATCGAAAACCCTCTCAGGTGTCAATCTATTTGGTCCAACTTTGTTCTCCCTCAAGAATTTGAACACCAAAAACAAGAAAGTTCAAGCTCTGGCGTCAGCCCAACCTCGTCTCCAACATAATCCCTCGTTGTGCCTTCCAATACTCCTAGTCTTGCTCTCAGTCCTAAACCATTAGAAATAAGTCCTATGGTTGATCCTATAAATCAAGGTTTTGTTAGAACCCATCATATGATAACCATGTCCCAGGATGGGATGTTAAAGCCAAGATTATTTTTTTCCATGTAATATTTCATCCATATTGGTCTCTTAACTGAAGTTTTATAAAAAGAAAAAGAACCACATGATTTTGGTCAAGTCATCCTAGAACCCAAATGGCAACATGCCATAGAAGATGAAATAAATTCCCTACATAGAAGTCAAACCAGGTCCCTTATACCACCTACCAAAGTCCAGAACCTAGTAGGTTGTAAATGGATATATAAAATAAAATGGCATGCTAATGGGTCCATTGCTAGGTACAAGGCTTAGTTAGTTTCTAAGGGGTACAATCAACAAGAAGGTGTATATTATTTCAAGACATTTAATCCAATCATCAAACCTACATATGTTAGAACTATTCTTTCTATTACAGTTAGTTGTGGTTGGAAAATCTACAAATTAGATGTTAATAATGTCTTCATGCATAGTTTTATGAAAGAAGATGTTTATATGGTGCAACCTTTGAGTTTCGAAGACAAACATTATCTTAACTATTTATGTAAACTTAATCAGGTTGTATATGGTTTGAAACAAGCTCCTCATGCATGGTTTGAAAGGTTGAAGATGTACTTAGAGAAACTAAATTTGTGGAGTCTCATGCAGACTCATCCTTGTTTACCTGACATGAAAAGTGGGAGTTCTTATCAAGAATCAAAAATATTATTCAAGCTTTTGGTCAAGAATTCTCCATTAAAGACTTGGGTCCCCTCCACTATTTTTGGGGTATTGAAGTGGTCTAAGACTCATCAGGCATTGCCTTGACCCAAAGAATATATTACAGATCTCTTGCTTAAGTCATATGATAAACTGCAAAAGTTTTGTCACTCTTGCAGCTACTAATATTTCTCTTTCAAGATTTTCTAGAGAATTATTAGAAAATTCAACTCAATACAAAAGTATTGTTGGAGCTTTGCAATATGCTACATTTACACAGCATGTCATTGCCTTCGTTGTGGATAAAACTCACCAATTTATCATGAGCCCATGTAGAATCATTGAACACATGTCAAGTGTATCCTGAGATACCTCAAAGGGACCATTAATTATGGTCTACACATCAAGCAATCTACTAATATCAAGTTGGCAGCATTTTTTGATGCAAATTGGGTAGGTTGCCTAGATGACCGCAAATTCACCGGTGGATACATAATCTTCCTGGGTTCCAATTTGCTTTCGTGGAGTTCTTCTAAGCAACATATTATTTCCTAGTCTAGTATAGAAGTTGAATACATGGCTATTGTTGGAGTAACCTCTAAATTAATATGGCTTAAACACCTTTTGGAAGATTTGGGTTTCAACTTGTCTCATGTTCAAGTTCTTTGATGTGATAATTTTGGTGCTACATATCTAACAATCAATCTTATATTTCATGCCAAAACAAAATACATTGAAATTGACTATCACTTTGTTAGAGAGAAGGCTGTTGATGGTGCTATTAAAGTCCAGTTCATACGATTTGAAGATCAGATAACTAACATCCTCACTAAGGCCCTACTAAAACCAAAATTCAATTATTTCAAAGGCAAGCTTAATCTTGAAGAGATTAGCTTGAGTGGGTTTGTGAAAATAGATTCTGATGTAGAACATATTGAATTGGATCCTCATCAAATAGGTCCACACGTTGGGATGGACCTACGAGTTATGAAGGAAAGATCCAATGTTGAAAAAATGAGTCCCAATCAGAACTCCTACCTTGATAATTGTACAGAACAAGGAATCCTTCTTTACAAGGCAACTGAAAGGAAGAGAGGAAAGGAGACTATGTTATCCAAGAAGAAGACTCCTAAAGAATGTGTCTTTAAACATGATTGTGATCCAAATGAATCTGAATGTAGTTGGAACTCCTTGTACTGGGAGAAACTTCCAAAACATGCAACTTTGGGGATTATATATAAACAAGGGAGAGGGATCCTCTCTGAAGTGTGAAAGCCAAAGAGAGAGAGAGAGAGAGAGAGAGAGAGAGAGAGAGAGAGAGAGAGAGAGAGAGATCTCCTATAATGAACGTAGGTCATGTTGTACCAAACCACTATAAAAATTTTGTGTATTTTTCTTGTGCGTGTGTGTATTTATTTCTGGCCTCTCATGAGCTCTGCAAATTTACATTATGTATGTCTTATTGTAATTGAGCTCATCTACTTGGGTATAATCCTTCACTGCCAAACAGTCTTTATATTGCTTGATTGTGCCATCAAACCTATATTTGATTTTGTAAACCCACTTACAATCGATTGGGTTCTTTCCTATGGGCAAATATGTGACCACCCAAGTGCAATTTTCTTCAAGTGCTCAAATTTTTGTTGTCATGGTTTGTTGCATGGCTTGAGTGAAAGAGGTTGGCTCAGAGGACTAAAGAATGATTGCCAAAAAAGCTTTATGGGAAGATGAAAAAATTATCTTAACTGAGATAATATATACCTTTTTCACACTCTCATCCATAGATTTAAGCAAGTACTTGGTGACATTATTGTAGGCACCCAATTTTGAACTGAGATATTTTGAGCATCAAAAATATGAATTTCACTACCAAAGGATTTCTTCAATCAGATTTTTGACTTGAAAACTGCCTGTTTAAGATTTTCAACCAAAAAAAAAAGTTAAAGAGGATATTCTAAGCTTTTCAATACATCAAAAATCAGCTCAAACGGATACCAAAATCAAAAGTTATGACCAAAACTTGTAGCAGGACAAATAACGCCACTTCTTATCTTTAAGGATTATCGTTAACCTTAAAATAGCTTTTTTGTCTTGGCATCATCTCAAAAAATTGTCATTATCCCATCTTTAACAATACACTAGATTGTCATCAAAGCCATCTCTAACGACATAATGGATTGTTGTTATTGTTGACCTGATTGTTGTTATTGAATTTCTTGTCGACAACCATTTTTGAGCTCCATCAGTTACAAATTTTGGCACGTCCGCCCATTAAACCCCTATTGGCTTACCAAAAATCCCAATTATCCTCATAAATCCCCTATTAGATGGAGATTCTATCCCCTAATCTCCTTCCAAAGATCAAATCTCAACCCTTAATTTGAATTACTTCAAATTTCAGCAATAGATCTCCTTTTGTATCCCGAATACGTAGAAAACATATACAGATACACTCAAAAAACTATAAATAGATGGTCTTCCCTCCTTGTAGAGAATATCTAGACACTACAAGAAAATCGTGGATTAGCGATGGTCTCTATCCATCGCTAATCCGTCGCTAAACAGTTTAGCGACGGATTAGCGATGGATAGAGACCATCGTGAATTTTTGCTCGCTAATTAGCGAAAAAACTTATCTGTCGTTAATTACGTCGTTAATTTGCGACAGATTAGCGATAGATAATGTCCGTCGCTAAGCTGTCGCTAAATTTAAAAAAATAAATAAAAAAAATTGATCTCTGTCGGGCGGTATTCCAGCAGCAATAAGCCGGACTTATACCGCACCCGACAGGCATTGCACAGAACCAGTGCTCTCCAGCGTCGCCGTCCTCCGTGAACCGGCGTCATCGTCCTCCGTGAACCGTCCTCCGTGAACCGATGCTCTCCGGCGTCGCCGTCCTCCGTGAACCGGTGTTGTCATCCTTCGTGAACCGGCGTCGCCGTCCTCCGTGAACCGGCCTCCCGCACCGATGCCTCGAGGTTAAAGTGGTTCAAGTCTCCCTCCGACTTCACCCCGGACGGAAGGACGATCGCAGAGGAGAAAGACAGCATTCTGTCTTCAATATTGTCGTTCCTTGACAGTCCAGAGGCCGGCCACTTCTTCTTATCCACTGCAGCTGCTGGCACCGCCATCTTCGGCTCCAATGAGCTGCCAAAAGCTGAGGTTCCGGCCACCGCTTTTGCGTCTGCCTCGTCGCCGTCCTCCGTGAAATGGCATCCTCTGTGAGACGGCGTCCTCCGGCGTCGCCGTCTTCCAGCGTCCTCCGGCGTCGGCGTCCTCTAGCGTCCTCCGACGTCGCCGTCCTCCGTGAAACTGCCTCATCGCCGTCATGCTCTCCGACGTCGCCGTCCTCCGAAGAAGTCAGTTTAAATCGACCGCGGCCGATTTAAATTTCGTACGTGGAGAGAGGGAAAATTTCGCGCTAAAAATCATTGTCGTTAATCCGTCGCTAATTAGCGACGGATTAGCAATGAAACAACTTTCATCGCTAATCTGTCGCTAATTAGCGACAGCTTAGCGATGAAACAACTTTCATCGCTAATCTGTCGCTACTTAGCGATGGATTCATGAAGAAAGTTTTCTCTAGCTAATCTGTCGCAAAGTTGCGACGGAAAAAATCCGTCGCAAATTTCTGTCGCTAATTAACATTTTTCTTGTAGTGAGATTTACCTCCCTTAGTGCTATTACTATGCATAACTGAACCCAACCTAGCCGATTAGCCTAACCAACTAAGCCTATTTTTGTCTTATACTGAACCCAGTATAGGGCCCAAATCCTCTCAACTCACCTACATATCGAGCTCATGCCAAGTTTTAGTGTCGCTTGTACTCCCACACTCATCAACCATAGAAAGGGCTACCTAGGCATGAGGTAAGTTTGGTTGTATTTTAAATCATTATTTTATTTGTTTTACATATTTTATTAAGTTTAGAATGTTCTAACGAATATCATATTGCTTGTGTTTCATATTTTTTTCTCGAGTTTTAGTGGTTTCCACCAAACTCACTTTTTCTAGAATTTCATGTTCGAAGTACGCCCCTATTCGCAACACAACTCCAACAATGATGATCAGAACACAACTCCAACAATGATGATCAGTGAAAAAAACTATATTTTTAGCCCACAAAAATTAGAGGATCCATATAATGGCGATCATGATGGGATAGTTTGTATGATCTGAAGATCAAAGTTGTTGGAATTTAGCATTTGTGAGGTTAGTACCATTGTATTTTTTTATTTTTCAGATTTAGATATGAGCTATGGATCCACCTTGGATCCAAATCATGTCATTTCTGTTATTCTATCTTCTCTAGCACTATCACGGTGATAGAGCCATATCTCCTTGACCATAGCTCACTTTTTGATGATCTAGGATTCATTAGAAAGTAGACAATTGATACTTCATATATATAATCTTTAAAATATGCTCAAATAGGAAAATTAGTTACTGTTTTAACTATTTTTTGTAGAAAACTATGTTCTTAGATCTATAACTCTACAACCCAGTGACTAAAACCCACATTTTTAGATTCATTAGAAAGCTAAGGAATAGAAATAAGATTTTCTAGTTTTAAGCCAGAGTTGAAAAACCCTCTAAGGTCCTCATTTAAGGGATTCAAAACCGAAACTGGGAAAGTGTTCTGCAGCTAGAAACTACTGACATGTCTGCCTTCTAAAGGGCATATCTCCCCAACCATCCAGCATATCATCGTGATCCTAGTGGTGTTGGAAAGCTAACGACTTCCTCTTGTTGTTTTTTAATGTTTTCAGATTTTTGATGTAGAAGGGCAAAAATAGGTAGTATTAGACAAAATAGGTGCACCAACGCTTGTTCATCCCCTATTTTTATGAACGCATCTGAGGTTGTATCCCATCACTCGCTTATCCATTTATGATGTGACATATACCATTAGAAAGATCCTTTAATTTTTCATCTTTTCTTTGTTCTGTGTTTTCCTGAATTCAAATATTTTCTAGGTCAAAATTCATTAAAAAATTCTGCTACTATTACTTAGAACAAAATTCGGTAGCATCTTTCCTTTGGATCAAATCCTATTTTCTTTGGGTCCTAGAATAATGGTTCCTAAGACATGTGTCTATATCTTGTATTTGAGTGATCTTTGTGACATGTGCACATAAATAAATCTTATGGATAAGATCTATATTCATATCCAATATCTGATCCAATATTCAATTCAATCCCATTTTCTCATAAAAATATCATTTTGGATACAAAAGCTTAGTATTTTCTTGTGTGTTTCCTTATGTTTTCTTAGGTAAATACCATAAGTATATTGATTGTTTACTTTCTTGCTATAGATCTAGGAAAATAACATAGAAAATCATGTTGGAAAATTGCATGTCACTTAGAATTTTCTAAAACGATATCAAACTTCCAATAAGATTAGAAAAATATTTTGCTTGGGACAATGCTTGCTTCATCTATGCTCTCTACTTTTTATCCTCATTTGTTAGGACTATGATTATAGAGTTATTTTATCGATTAAATTTTTAAAAATCCTCATTTTGTCCTATACTTTAAATCTACGGATCCCCCACTAGTACTAAAAGTCTCCAACTTGAGTATATCAATGGTGGGCCAAGGAGACCAGTAACTCTCTCGCAGTATAAAAAAGATTAGTCCAGGTATACCGTGAAAGGTTCGAGATAAAGAAAAGCTCATCCTACTAGAACCCATTTGGAGCATATCTCATGTATCCGTAGAGCATTTGAGGATAACTAGAAAACTTGTTTTCAAAATCTTAATTTGGGTGTTGCTTGATTTGTTGGGACTCTTGCTTGTATTAGATCCTAGACCATGGTTCCACCAATGGATCCCAAAGATCCTCTAAAAAACCAAACTTTGAATTTGGGACAGAGTTCCCAAAACCCTAACCAACCTAAGACTTTGAACTGAAATAGATCTAAGATTTTGGGAAAATTGCCTAGAAGCACAAGAGAGTTAAGGGCTTTATTAGCCAAAACCCAATTTTAAGATATAGGAGCACTTCTGTTCGAAAGGGGATCCACCAATGAACTTGTTGGGGAATATTCAAATTAGTAGTTCCAGAAAAAGAAAAAAAGGACAAAGAATGTGATACATGTAAATTTTCTATAATTATTTAATAAATAAAAAAGAATTTTATATCTCAATTATGGGTTGAATTTTAATTTAGATTTAATTTGAATTTCAATTTGAGTGTGAATCTCAATTTTGGACTTAATTTTAAGTTGGAGTTAAATTTTATTGAGATTAATTTCAAATTTGAGTTGAATTTCAATTTAGGATTCAATTCTATTTTGGGTTTGAATTCCAATTGGATTTAAATTAGATTTGAATTTAATATGGGATTAAATTTAGAGTTAAGTTTAATTGAAATTAGTTAGTTGGACCCATAGGGTGGGATGCCCCCCTTATGTGAGCCCATGATGGATTCTTGAGTTCATATGGAAAGGATTCAATGTAAGTTAATTAAATTTTTAATTAGTTTAAGTCAAATAAGATATTAGTTTTCTTATTTTATTAAAAAATCTAGTTAGCTAATATGTCAATAGTTTCATATTTCATGTAGGAATCCTAATTAGCTAGGATTCATAAATTTAAATGAAATTCAAAGTTCATAAGACTTAATGGAGTTGCCTTAGGATTTAGAAGGAGTTTCCTTATGGGATTAGGAAACCCCATTAGAAAACTCTAAAAAGATGAGCTTCCTTCCTCCTCCCACACCCCCCTTAGATTTCTCTCTCTCTCTCTCTCTCTCTCTCTCTCTCTCTCTCTCTCTCTCTCTCTCTCTCTCTCTCTCTTCCTTCTAACTTCCACATGCCCAATCTTGGAGGAGTTTTTGGTATGGTTTCTCCATTGGTGGTGCATACGTAAGGAGGAACCCATTGGTGAATACGAATTCAAGAGAGTTTCGTTTGATTTTTCGATTTTAAGATAAGTACACCGTAACTTCGTACGTACGTATGGGTTAACATACATGAACATACTGTGGGATGATCCCCAGATATGTACCAGCACATATATCAACTTATATTCACATAGGTACTGATATGGTTTTGTGCATGAAGTTTTAAAAACATAATTCTTTTTAAAACTGATTTTACAGTCTTAATAAAAAAATGTGTTCTGTATATAAATTATTGGTTTTTAGATGTTTGATTCATGATATGTATTAAATTTTTATATTTATAGCATGTTTAAATGTGTATATGCATGAATATGATATGTTCTTGATGGATCAAAATCATTAAATGTGTTTCTTTATGAAAATCATGAAGTTCTTAAAGTGTTTCTTGAAAACTGCATGTTGTTCTGTGTAAATTATTTTGACCAGTCTTAATAATAAATTTGGTACTCCAAAATGGTGAACCCATAAATCTTGAAAAAATTATAGGGATATTCCAGACATATGAAAGTAATCTCAGTAAAAATCTTAAACTCAGATAATTTCTGGTTTAGGAGATATGTCTTTTGCAAGTCAATATAGAAATCTTGTTCTGATAGGAAGCCCTTGGAGACTGCATATTTTTGTAAACATCATACATCACAAAATATCCAAGATTTGGGGCTAAGATTTTTATGTGTGTTAGTCTGGATATGTAAGAACACATGATAAAAATCTTGGAGTTTGATTCTTCATGATTTGGAAATTAAAATTTAAGAAACTTTGGTCCAAAACTTGTAATTTTTGGAAAATAATCTGTTAAATAACATAAATAGCCTATATTACAGGATTTTTAATTCTCTGTTGGAAAAAAATTTGACTCTAGGTTTTGGAGACTTGAATCAAACATATCAAACCACCCACAATAAATATCTAAACATTTAATTTATTAAGTATGAGTTTTGACTAGTTTTTTATTAGAAGGATTGATTTGAATAAGACTATTTTGTGAACAAAAAACAATATCTGCTTACAAATTTTTTAATTCCTAATATGGAACAAGTTTATGTTTGGATTTTTATGTATGAATGTAACATGTTTAAGAATCTCCTATTAAAATCTTAGAGCCTACATCATTTTTATGATTTATGGCAGAATTTTTATTGACTGAGAAATCTTGCGATAACAGTCCTAAATTGAGAAATGGCGTTTGAATGCATGTCATGGTTCCAAAAGTGAACCAGATGAACATATGTCATGTTGAGTATGAGGGCCTATTGAGGCCATGTGATTGTATCATCTTTGATGAACATCTTTTGAATGTAATGCTTTAAAATTCTGTCATGTTGTGATAGTGTGCAACATGATGTTATGATATACAACATGATATTATGATATGCAGCACGATGTTTTGATATGCAAAACGATATTATATGATGTTATGATAATGGTGCTATAAGCCATAAAAAATATGCATGCATATATGGATGCTCATGAATGAGTTTATGATTTAAAAGAACCAATGTGGTGCCACAAGAGCATGAATATAATATGTGGCATGTTGGTGAGCAACATATGGGCCTATTGGGGCAGTGTGCTAGTGCAATATTTTATGAAAAATGTTATTGAATGCAAGTTTTAATTATGTCATGATGTATATGATGAATGATATATACTTGTACATATTGTCACATGATGAGTATCCTAATGTGTCTGAGCTGGAGGATTACCCTCCAGATGTTGCATGAAATTATATGCATGTTTGAGCTAATGAGAGCTCATATGGCATGAGTGCATGCGATGGATATTTTGGATAAAAAAATGTTCTAAGGGAAAAGAATATATAAAAAATGAAGATGTAAAAAGAAACCCAAACAATGTGCTAATAATTTTTTTCTTGGTTGTGCCATGATGTGGTTGTGCCATGATGATGTTGGGATCCTTAAATGGTTGTCATGGGAGACAGTGTGGTATGAAACTCTATGATGTTTTTCTCGAGAGCCTAATATTGTGGTTTGTGTCTTCAACTGTGGTAGTGGAGAACTTTTTTACCATAGAAAACTAAGAATACTGTGGTTGCTTCAGCTGATAGCGTCTTGGTATACCGAGCAGTGTCGTTAGAGTGGTGATTCTCTAATAGTGGCCATTTAGAGTGGTGATTCTCTAATGGTGGTCATTTAGGTTGGTGATTCTTTGACAACAACCATCTAAGATAGTGATTTCAAGGATGGTGGGGTAGTGATGTCCTTGGTTGACTAGGGTGGTAATGCCTGATGTTGCGCCAATGAACATGTATATAAATTGTATGTATGAAAAATGCATCCTAGGAATGCCTTGAACTTTGGTTTTTACCTGTGATAGTACCCACAGAGGATTTAAGAGAAAACTTAAATTGATTGCAAGTAACATGTTCATGCATTCAAAGGTGAGTGGTAATATGGAGGATAAAAGCTACATCATACATTATGCATTGGTTCATGTATCATGTGTGATTGCAAGCATATCTGAATCGGTTTATGTACCTTAACATTCTCTAAGGTTGATGTTTGTTTAATTTATGACCTAATAATTCAAATGCTTAATCATGGATATGTTTATGTTTTATAACATGTTGCATGATGTTGTAATTGCTCAATTGAATGCATTATTATAGTTGTCTATTGGAATGCATTATGATATGATATTGTACTGCTTATGTTCTAAAAGATGTATGTTTTATGTATGCTTATCTCTATATATACATACATTATTATTGTGTTCCTTCTGAGACTTAATGAGTCTGACTCCTATATTACCAATATTGAGGTAATGAATAAATTAGTTAGAGTGATGATGAAATGTTGCGAGTGTGGCTAAGAACCAACTTTTTTTATCTAGGATTAGTTTAAATAAAAAAAAACTTATTAATTAGTTTTGATATTTATTTAAAAATAATTTATTTAAATTATTGAATGGTTAGTTTAGTTCATGAATTGTATTGTTATTTTTATAATTTTAGATTCGGATTCCTATGTTAGAACTGATTCATGCTTGGACCTAGACTTTAGTTCAACACGAGAATTGGATTTAGTCCCATGTTGAGTTAACCTACCTGTAACCCATTCAAAATTCTAACCAAAACTAAAGTAAATGGTTTCTAATGTATTTTTCTTTTTCTTTTATAAAGGATTATTATCCTTGTTTTTCTTCTTCTTGAACTTAGTTCTAGTGGGATAATACTAGTGCTTGTGCAGAAGTGAGCCCCAAGTGCTTAGTCTGATTATAGCAATGTCGTCGATAAGGCCTTGCATAAAAAATCTTTTATTTTTTTATTAAAATTTTTGATGCATTACAAACTAGGTATTAGAGCTTAGGATAAAATTCTTGGTTCTCTTGTTTAATGACCCGTCTAGCAATCCAGTATTGCTAAGTATGTTCTAGCATAATTGTTTGATTTTAATGTGTACAATAATTCATTTCTTATGCTTAAAATTATGTGATTGTTGATACAATATATGTAGTTTAAGCTATTTAGATTGTGGGATCAAGCCTAAGGAGGTAAGTTTAACCTAAGAATTAACCTTAATGGGCTATTTTGGATTGGTTTGTAGATGTTGCACCATATAAATGAGTGGCAGAAACAGAGGAGCTTCATAATGGATGCCCTCAATAACCTGACCCAAACCATATATACCCATTTCCAAAACCAGAATGGCCAACATGTAGGTGTGAACCATAACCCTGGTGTGGTGACTTATGAGAAGTTTTTGAAGCTCGACCCTCTGACTTATTTGAAAAAAGTTGACCCTTAAGTTGTTGAAAGCTGGATTAAGAAAATCAAGAGTTTTGTTAGTACCTGAGGATAAATAGACAGACTTTGGTACATACAACTAAAGTGTGATGCCAGAAAATGGTGGGATACGACCCGAGAGGTTAGATTCATCAGGAAAGACTACATTTCTTGGGGTGTTTTTCTTGAGGCATTCTTGAAGACCTATTTTTTCAGCATGCCCAAGACAAAAACTAATAAAAATTCCTGAAATTGACTTAGAAAAGCATGAGTCTGGTGGATTATACCACCAAATTTAGGAATCTTGAACGTTACTATCTGAAATTATTAGCCAATGATAAGGCTAGGGACACAAAGTATATTCACAGACTTAAAGATGGATTGAGGTATCGAGTAATAACCAACTGACTGATGACCTTTAATGATGTGATCAAGGTAGTTTCTATTCTAAATAAAGAGTGGGAGAGATCCATAGAAGATTAATCCAAGAAGTCAGTTGGTAATGGTGGAGCCTGCAAACAATAATTTTTGGGGGGCAATGCACAAAAACCACCATTCAAGAATCTGAAATCCAAGCAAGGAGGCTATCTACCCCGCCAATAGTAGAAACAACTGTAACAACCAAACACTCAACAAACTTGTTAACAACGTAACAAGTATCTTCCCTTTGGTGTTTGCCCTCCTTTTGCTAGCAAATGTTTTAAATGTGAGCAGCAGAAGCATGTTTCTCAGTATTGTTCGATCAAGTAGGGAGTTCAAGGTAACCAACCACAACAGAAACCTTCCTAGCAGTAGGCATAAAAGGGGAATAACATGCGAGTATATGCTACCACGAACACAAAATTGAATGACTAAAGCAAACTTATTGAAGGTACCATTATTGTTGTCAACCATATTACTCAAGTTATATTTGATTCTGGTGATACACATTCCTTTATTTCTACTTTATTCACTGGACTACTTGTAGTATCACCGTCTAGTCTAGAGACTAGATTAGAATTTGTCACCATTAGGAGTAGGGATGCACACCGAACCGAGCCAGCTCAGGCTCGACTCGGTTAAAGCTCTGCTTGGGCTCATCTGCTTTGTAAATAAGCTGATCTTAAACTGGTGTATGAAGCTCGAACGAGCTATCGAGCTACGCTTGAATAACCTATCGAGCTGACAGGCTCGATAACGCTCAGTTCATTGTGAACCCAATATATATTATCTTTGCAAATAAATTCAAAAGTGCATTGTTACTATAATGGATAGGGTGTTAGTCTTTCTTCATAACGTGTAGAGTTTGAATCTCATCTTTTGTGCCTTTTTTCACTAAGAATTTTTAGTATGTATACAATTTTTTCAGTGATAATAGTCAAAAGATGTTCTTTGGCTTATTGATGGGTCACTTGGTTAATCTTAAAGAGGTTGGGGGATCAAATCCCTCCTCCGCAAAATTGTTTTTACTATATCTTGTTGAAGCTCGAAACCGAGCCGAGTTCAAACAATGCCTTAGAAGCTCGACTTCGAGTTCTAGTCGAGTTTGGACAAAGTTATTTTAAACCGAGCTGAGTTCAAACAACCCATGCTTGACTTAAACTCGGCTCGTGTGCATCCCTAGTTAGGAGTACCTTCTCATTGTGTTAAGTATATTCTTGAGACTAAGGTGGTGATTGGTGGACAAGCGTTGCCTACCAATCTGATTCTACTTGATATGGTCGATTATAATGTTATCTTGATAATGGATTGGTTATTTGAACATATGTGTGATTCTAATTTTTTGTGCTAAGATTAATGAACATGTTCTCTGAACTTATTTTGATTTGTGGTTTTGTACTAAGAGGCACTGATGTAAATTATGAGGGTCCAAAGGGGGCCAGATTGGTATAAGAGTGCACTAGATGCATGCATGGTGTGTTGTCGTGCTATTTGTATTTGGAGTTTGGTGAGTATAGTAATGGGTTGTGATGCATTTATCTATGGATGGGATAGCACATCTGTGGGTGTTACCCCGTGTATGTTTGGTTTATGGGTGTTGACCCAATGTACCTAGAGATATGGTACCATATAATGACATAATCAATGTGTGTGTGATGGCATTCATACTATTGTATCATGCATCCCATATCTCATATGCTGCACTTGAAATTCTAGCACCAGGACTATTGTGATGACCCTTATTCTGTTTAGTTGAGGATAATTAGGATCAAAACATGATAGATGTATGTGCATAATCATAACATAGATTAAAACAATGAAAGATTTAAAAATGAGTTGGGCTTGAGAAAGTCATGTTCGTAGGATATGTGATATCGAAATATGGAATATTCATAGACCCTACTAAGATGGAAGTTGTGTTGAATCAAGAACAACTGAAGAATGTTGGAAACATTAGGAGTTTCCTCAGTTTGGTAGCATCATGGTATTAATGAATACACTTGGGAGCCTGAGGCTAGTATGAGGGAGAAATACTCCAGTTTGTTCGAGTAGTTCTTATATCAAATTTGAGAACCAAATTCTTTTAAGGAGGGAAGAATATAATACCTACAATTTTTCTATAATTATTTGATAAATAAAGATAAAATTTATGTTGAATTTTAATTTAGATTTAATCTGAATTTCAATTTAAGTGTGAATCTTAATTTGGTTAGAATTTTAATTTAGGACTTAATTTTAATTTAGAGTTGAATTTCATTTAAGATTTAATTTCAATTTGGGTTTGAATTAGATTTGAATTTAATATGGGATTAAATTTAGAGTTAATTTGAATTGAAATTAGTAAGTTAGACCCATAGGGTGGTACGCCCACTATGTGGGCCACTCCTGAATTTTAGAGTCCATATGAGAAGGATTCAATGTAATTTAATTAAATTTCTAATTAGTTTAAGTCAAACTAGCTATTAATTTTCTTATTTTATTAAGAAATCTAGTTAGCTAATGTGTCAATAGTTATATATTTCATGTAGGAATCCTAATTAATTTTGATTCATAAATTAAAATAATCAAAGTTGATAGGACTTAATGGAGTTGCCTTACGATTTGGGAGGAGTTTCTTTATGATATTAGAAAATCCCATAAGAAAGCTATAAAAAGAGGAGCTTTCTCCCTCCACCCACATGCCCCACCTAGATTTCCCTACTCTCTCTCTCTCTCTCTCTCTCTCTCTCTCTCTCTCTCTTCCTTCTTTCTTCCATATGCCATACCATGGAGAATGAATTGCTGGTGTGGTTGTTCCTTTGGTGGTGCATATTTAAGGAGGGATCTGATGGTAAATATGAATTCAAGAGAGTTTTGATAGATTTTTTTTATTTTAAGGTAGGTACAATGTAACTTTGTACTTGTGTATGAGCTAGCATACATGAGCATACCGTGGGATGATCTCTAGATGCATATCAGCACACATATCAACCTATATTCACATAGGTACTGATATCGTTTTGTACATGAATTTGTAAAAACATAATTGTTTTTGAAAACTAATTTTTATGAACTTTATCCAGAAAACGTGTTCTCTATGTAAAACATTAGATTTTTGATGTCTAATTCATGATATGTGTTAAATTTTTGTATTTACATCATGCTTAAATGTGTATATGCATGAATATGATATGTTTTTTATGGATCAAAATTGTTGGATGTATTTCTCTATGAAAACCATGAAGTTCTTAAAGTGTTTCTTAAAAATTGATGTTGTTTTGTGTAAATTATTTTGACCAATCTTAATAATAAATTTGGTTCTCCAAAATGGTGAACCCATAAATCCTAAAAAATTAAGAGGATGTTTCAAACAAATGAAAGTAATCACAATAAAAATCTTAAACTTAGATGAGTCTTGGTTTGAGAGATATGCCTTCTATAAGTCGATATAGGAATCTTGTCCTCACATGGAGACTGTAGAGACTGCATATTTTTGTAAAAATCATACCTCCCAAAATATCCAGAATTTGTGACTAAGATTTATGTGTGTTAGTCGGGATATGTAAGAACACAGGATAAAAATCTTGGAGCTTGATTCTTAATGGTTTGAAAATTAAAATTAACAAAAGTTTGATCTAGAACATATAATTTCTAGAAATTATTTTTTTAAATAAAATAAATAACATATATTATAAAATTTTAAATTCCCTGCTGGAAATGAATTTAACTCTGGGTTTTTTGGTACTTGAATTAGATATATCAAACCACCTACAGTAAAACTCTCTGCATTTAATTCATTATGTATGAGTTTTTATTGATTTTTTATTTGAAGGTTTGGTTTGAAAAATATTATTCTGTGAACAAAAAACATTCTGTGCTTTTAGAATTTTTAATGACTGATCTAAAATAAGTTTATGTTTGGGTTTTTTCTATATGCATGCCATATATTTAAGAATATTTTATTAAAATCTCAGAGCCTAAATCATTTTGTATGATTTATAGCATAATTTCTAATGATTGAGAAATTCTGACATTCCGAATTGAGAAATGGTGTTTGAATGCATGTCATGGTTTCAAAAGTAAACTAGATAAACATGACATGGTTTCGATGTGGGCCTATTGAGGTTGTGTCATCTTAATTATCCTGCATTTTAAAATGGAGGTGAGTTATTTTTAAAAACTTTTTTAAATGTTAGTTTGACTTGTAAAAGTAAAATTTTGCAATGATAACAAGATGTCAACCCCTCATCTCTCTCAACCCTCTCTCATTGCTTTCTCTCTCCCTCAAGTTGTCTTCCTCCTCCAGCAACCTCCATTAACCCCAAGGTGAAGCTTCTTCTTCTTCTTCTTTTTCTTTCTTTTAATTTTTATTGTGGTTTCTCATTAAAATCACTATTGCCCCCCCCCCCCCCCTCTCCCCCCCTTTAGCATGTTTTTCTTTTCTTTTCACTTCAAAAAACCATGTGAGGACTTCAAGAAGATGATCAGTTGAGCGTTTAAGGTCATTTACACATTTTTTATCCATTAATAATGTTTTTGATACGTTTATTTCATTGATGCCCAAAAAAAGATTGAGATTCGATCCTTCTATGGATCGAATCCATCTTTTAATGGGTAAATCAAGTTCTCAACCATGCTTTCCTGATTTTTTATTTTTGTTTCATCATGTTCATATTTATTTTCAGTTGTTAATGCATTTAATCATGATTCATAGCATTAGTTATACATTTTTATTATTTTCAGCATACTTAATCAAGTTTTATTTTGTTCTAGGGTTTTAGATTCCATATCTTAAATTCTGGCTGTCTATTAATGCTATTATTTTATTTATTTATATTCGTTTATTAAATATGATTTTTTTATGATAGAATCATGCATATGTCTATGATTTCTAATAAAAAAATTGAATTTTTTTGAGTTCTAAAACCTTATTTTCAAAAGTCAAGATTGGAACCCATTTTCTGCACCGACAAAACGCTGGCCGGAATCAGGTACAACTTGCATGGATCATATCTCCCTCACCGAAGATCGTATTTTAAATTCGTAAAAAGCGACGTGTTCATGAGAGTGTCTAATTTAATCTGTAATTTTTTTATAAATTTCTACAGTTGATTATTATTTTCTTTTTATCTGATATTAGTAACTATGTTTCTTGAACCGACAGGCACTGTTTAGAGCCAGGTTCATCTTGTCGAAGCAGTTTATCTCTAACCAGAGATCATATTGACAATTTGTAAAAAGTGATTGATCCATCTATGTATCTACTTTTTGTGGTGTGATTTTTACAAATTTTCATCATCGTTTTTTATTTTCTTAAAGCCTAAAATCAGAGTCTATGTTTTTTGAATTACTAGGCATGATTAACACCCTCATTCATATTGCCGGAACGATTTCTCCCTCGCCGAAGATTGTATTTCTGATTTGTAAAAGGGGTTTCCACTTCATTATATCTAGTTTGTCTCTGAAAAAATTTATGAATTTTGATGGTTGTTTGCTATATTTTCTTGAACCCGAAACCAAATCTGTCTTTCTTGTATCGTCATGCATGGCCTAGAATCAGGTGCATTTTGCCGAAGCTGTATCTCCCTAATCAAAGATTGTATTTCTGATATGTAAAAAAGGTTATTTTTATTGATTTGTCTAGTTTCTTTCTGTTAAATTTCATAAATTTTTATCTTTGTTTGACATGTCATTATGGTCTGACACTGTGATAGGTACAGGACTGTAGGTAAAATAACATTTGTTTGATATTGTTAGATAATTCCAAAAAAGATGACATTTTTCTACTAACATGTTTGCTAATTTTGCAGGGAAGCTCAAGATTAGATTTTCTTTTATTCTCTTTTTTTCTTTTCTTCATTTTCTTTCAATTATTGATGTAAATTGTAAATTGTAATATTGGAATAAGAATTTTTCCTTTCTACATAGATTAGGGTTGCATTTGTATATAGTTTATTTTTAATATTAATTATGATGGATAATGATTCATGCATATTTTAAATTCACAATGGTCAACACGAATGGCACGTGCATCTGCTTCTAAGGAGTTAATAAACTAAATAGAATTCGTATTTGTGGCCATAGTCAGAATACAAATAAAACTCAGATTTATCATTTTCTTTTAAGTTACAAACAACCTACACTCTTAGGCTATCTTCAGAAATCATAGCATATTTTCAAAAGCTCTTCCAAGTATTTTCCCTTTTAGAATCAAATGAGATATATTCAATACATATTCATGGTCATAGTCAAGGATATGTGGTGAATCTATCTTATTTGAATTCTATAAGGCACATAAAATCCCTTTTTACCAAATAAATTTCTGAAAGGAAGGGGATTTCTCAATGATTTTCTCAAATCTTTTTCCAAGTATGATTTCACAAAACCACATTCCATTTATCACATAGGTTAGTCAACATCATCTTCTGAGTCCTTTTCCTCAAAATCAAATTTTTTTAAAATCTTTAGTTTTCAAGGAATTTCCAAATATTTTCTAAGTCCAATTCACGATTTTCCCAAGTTCTCCTTTCTTCAAAAAAGTGTTTTCCAAGTCTGGATCATGATTTTAAAAGCTTCTCCTTTTCCCAATATTTTCAAATATTCAAAGCATACACCATGTTTTCAATCTGTATTTTTCAAAGTTCATAGCACATGCCCGATTCTTTGTGCATTTAGGAATAGAATAACGATTTAGGCAGTTTAGCAAAGCAAAGCATATGATTAATCCTTGGTTCGATTACCCCTGGTTATGGCTCCAAGAACGGTTGAACCTCGTACTGACAGGCGAGTCTCATTCCTCAAAATTTTTCCACATTTTAAAACAGAGGCGAGTTATTTTCAAAACTTTTTCAAAATGTCAGTTTGACTTGCAAAAGTAAAATTTTGCAATGATAACAGGTTTCGAGTCTATATAGATTATAGGAAGTTGACTTCCTGTTGCCATTCATTGATCAGATTTTGAAGAGACTCATTGGACAAAGCTACTATTGTTTCTTAGATGGATATTCTGGATATAATCAAGTAGTTGTCCATCCTGATGATCGGGAGAAAAACACATTTACTTATCTATATGGCACATTTGCATTTAGACGTATGTCGTTTGGGCTATGTAATGCCCCAGCGACATTTCAGCGGTGCATGATGACTATTTTCTCTAACATGGTGGATGATGTCATGGAGGTATTTATAGATGATTTTTCAGTGTACGACTCTTTATTTGAAGACTGTCTTCATAAATTGGCGAGAGTGCTCAAGAGATGTATGGAGACTAATATTGTGCTTAGTTGGGAAAAGAGTTATTTTATGGTCCAAGAGGGGATTGTTCTCGGATATATAGTGTCCAAGAGAGGGATTGAAGTGGATAGAGCAAAGGTTGAGTCAATTTCACGATTGACTCTGCCTACTACTGTGAGGCAGATACGTTCATTTTTGGGTCACGTAGGGTTTTATCGGTGGTTCATCAAAGATTTTAATAAAATCTATCGACCGTTGTGTATATTATTAGCTAAGGATCATCATTTTGATTTTGATGCAGATTGCATGAGAGCATTTGAGTTACTTAAGGATGCCTTGACCACAACACCTATTTTGAGATCTCCGAATTGGATGTTACCATTTGAGATCATGTATGATGCCTTTGACTATGCCATGGGAGCTATCTTAGGATAGAGGATTGATAGGAATTCATATGTCATATACTACGCAAGCAGAACTCTGTTTGATGTACAGATGAATTACACTACGACAGAGAAGGAGTTGCTCGCGGTAGTATTTTCATTGGACAAGTTTAGGTCCTATTTGCTTGGCTCTAAGGTGGTTGTCTATTCTGATCATGTTGCATTGAAGTATCTTCTCAGCAAGAAAGACACCAAATCGAGACTCATTCAGTGGGTCCTGCCATTATAAGAATTTGATCTCGAGAATAGAGACAAGAAGGGTAGTGAGAATGTAGTAGCAAACCATTTATTTAGACTGGTCATGGATTCTTCTGAGGATCAGAACCCGATCAATGATTCTTTCCTGGATGATCAGATCATGGTTGTAGAAGCATCACAATCACATGGTTTGCTGATATTGTGAATTATCTAGTGACCAGACAGATTCCTACGCATTGGACTAAGAATGAGAGAGCTCATTTTTTTTTTGCGCAAGTGAGACATTATTACTGGGATGAACCAACATTGTTCAAGTATTGTGCATACCAGATTATTAAGAGGTGCGTCCCAGAGGAGGAATATGAGTCCATTCTTCAATTCTGTCATTCTCTATCTTGTGGAGGTCATTTTAGTAGTAGGAAGATTGCCGCCAAGGTTTTGCAGTCTGGATTTTATTAGCCGATGCTCCACAAATATGCACATGAGTTTTGTAGGAAGTGTCTTCGATGTCAACAAACAGGGGACATGTCCAAGAGGGACATGATGCCCATGCTCCCGATTTTAGTAGTTGAGATATTTGATGTTTGGGGCATAGATTTCATGGGCCCATTTCTGCCTTCATTCGGCAATGTTTATATTTTAGTGGCAATTGATTATGTTTTCAAATGGGTCGAGGCTATAGCCACCAAGACCAATGATCATAGAGTAGTGCTTAAGTTTATTAAACACAATATTTTTAGTCGATTTGGTATGCCGTAAGCAATGATTAGTGATGGTGGAAAATATTTTAGGAATATACAAGTTGCTTCTCTTCTGAGAAAATACTTTGTACATCATAAGTTCGTCACTTCTTATCATCCTCAGACCAGTGGACAGGTTGAGGTTTCAAATAGGGAGATTAAAAGGATTTTAGAGAAGACAGTTCATCCGGACCGCAAGGATTGGTCCCAACGCTTGGACGATGCATTATGGGCGTAAAGAATTGTATTCAAGACCCCTATTGGCTTGTCACCGTATTGATTACTCTTTGGAAAAGCATGCCACCTTCCTGTAGAATTGGAACATAGGGCTTACTGGGCAACTAAAAATTTTAATTTTGATATGGCCTAGGCTGGCAAAGAGTGTCGCCTACAACTCACTGAGCTAGAAGAGCTAAGGAATGAAGCTTATGAGAGTTCATGCATTTATAAGGCTCGCACAAAAATATTTCATGATAAACTCATAAATCGAAAGGTGTTTCAGCCAGGGCAACAAGTATGGTTGTTTAACTCTTAGCTTCAATTATTTCCTGGAAAGTTGAAAAGTAGATAGGATGGACCATATATAGTGAAAGTTGTATTTCCTTCTGGAGCAGTAGAGATCAGGGATCCTCGCAACCGCAAAGTTTTCAAAGTGAATGGGCAAAGACTAAAGCCCTATTTTTCTGGAGAGACACAAGCGAAAGAGTGTGAGAAAATTGTGTTTATTGAGAGTCTTGATTGAGCCATCTAATTGTTTGTATCATAGTAGAGATAGATTAGTTATAGGATGAGTGCTTTATTTCTTTTTGTGTATTTTTTATTATTTGTTATTTGTTATTTCATTAGTTATTTGATCTAGTCTCTTGTGCAAGAATGGTGATTATTTTTACAGGATATGAGGATGGAGCAATAATGAAGATGTCAACTTCATGTCAAGTTTGCAGAAAATTATGCACTTGTGTGTGCACGATGGTGGTGTAATGGATGTGGCAATGGAGTATTCAGATGAGCTTCAACACATAGTCAGGTTGTATCTATCCTTGTCTCAATTTATATTTGTTTTGGTAGCACATTCATACATGCATATAGTTTTATCTAAGCATGGGAGAGTGCTGCTGTAGACAACATCATTTAAGCATGGGGGAGGGATCATTAAAAAAAAAAAAAAATTGGAAAATCAATTTCCAGTTTTTCATGGAATGTCTTTTATAGGATTTGACATATGTTTAGAATTTTAAATCCCATGTGTAATTTTTTTTCAAAAAATTGATCTAAAAAGAGTGATTATTACATATATTTTGATGAAATGAGAACATGTGATTGTTAGAGTCTTGATAGAATTACTTATATGACAATGCATAGTACAGTATAAATAAAAGCAATGAAAACATATATTGTAAGGAGCAAATGTAGTTGTTCTAAGTCTTCTAAGTTGTCATGTGAGTAGTGGAGATAGACACTAGTTGAAATGTTTTGTTTCTACGAAAGAGGGAAACCTGGGAGGTCGAACACTTTGCTTAGACATTGTCAGTGAGGCCAGTTGGGTTTGAGTAAGTAAGTCTGAGTGGTGTTTTACACCTGATGCCCTAAAGTCGTCTGGCTTGGAAGTCATTGACCTAAAGCTCGCTACACTGACCCAATAGAAAGTCTAATAGGCGATGGCATTGCACACAACAAAGGCTATATATACTACAAAAGTCTAGAACCTAGTAACTCAAGCTATTAGGGCTGAAAAATCTTTGTATTTGGTACCCTAAGGTCGTCTGGCCTAAGAGATATCACCCCAATGCTCGTTATAAGAGTTACAAAGTCTAAGGATGGATGTAGAGCTCAATTGATTTGAAAAAAAAATAAGAGCTTGAAAGGAAAAAAATCATTGCTTAGAAAAGAAAAGAAAATTTAACTATGCAGAAATCATATAGGTAAGGAGAGAAACGTATCAACATGAAGGTGTTCAAATTTCTGAAAAAGGCATGCAAATGATCATGAATTTTAGAAAAAATTGAGAAAAATAATTGTATTGTGGGGGTGTGATTTTTTTGCATATGTTATCTCTTACATTTACATAAAATGAAAGCTAGAATTGATTAGTAGTTAGTTAGTTTTATTATGTTTTTAGTTTTGGTGTTGCTCGAGGACTAGCAACATTCAAGCATGGGGGAATCTAATAATATAGGAAATGCATTATAAAATAAACATAATATACATGTCATTATCTATATTTTTAGAGTTAAAACCCATGTTTATGTTGATTCTAGTCATAGGAAGCTATGTTTCAAATTTTATCCAATTCTGAGTTAAATTGGCAAAGTTATGAGCATTTCCGTGAAATGGAGCGAATTCTGATGAGATCCAGATCCAGACCCATATGAGCATAACAATTCTAGGATCTTGGATCAAGGTGGGATCACATTGAACCAACCCAAGACCCATTCATATTTTCTAGAAGGGGCGCCCAACATTTTATGAGAAGTTTTGAGTGTTTATGAAAATATTTCTTTCATAAGAGTGTTTTTGAAAACCTCAGAAAAAGAAAGTAACAAAAGGGGACGCCCCCCTCATTTCAGCCTTGTCCAGAATTTGAGAGTTTTACATCACAGCCCAGCCACCTCCATCTCCTACCTTCTACCTGCGTTTCATCACACCATGGAGTTTTTTGGGTGTTGCGCCGCCGACGAGATTTCTGGGCGTCTCCCACCTCTTGCCTTTCCATCTCTTTTTGTGCTAAATTTGTTATTTTGTGTCTAGTTTCATCTAAAGGTCTGATCTTTGTGTGCAGCCATTATAGCAGCCATTGAAGGAGCTAATCTTCACACCGAGGAGATTTTTGGGGTGCTTTTCGGTTGTGGAGATTTCTGGGCCCTCATGCAAGTTGAGGAGTTTTTTGGTCTAGCGCTTTGTTCCCACCTACCATCCTTCGAACCACCGCCACCGTTCTGCCATCAAGCTGATGAAAGTTGCAGACTTAATCAGAGATTTAGAAGAAGTTGTGGGAGGCCTCAGATCGTCTGGTAAGATCTCGTTCCTTTTCTTTTTATTTTATTTTAGTTGTTTTTGTAAAAATCGGCTAGATGCTATCTAGCCATTTTTTATCTTCCAAAAAAAAACCCAAGTTGCATTCTGATTTTTTTCCAGCATTTTAGATAGTTAAAAATCTCATTATTCATGTCAAAAAATCGAGTTTAGCATTAGGTTGAGTCGTTGTTTTAGTTAATTTGGATTTTGTTGTTAATTTTTAAAAATTGGCTAGACTATGTCTAGCCGTTTTTAAGGTTCTGAATTATTTTTTATTCTGTTTTTTTTGTTGATTACAGTAGGTTAACATTATGTTTTTATGACCCTAAGATCGAGTCTAGCTAATGGTTTAGTTTAAATAAAAATAGATTTTTAATTTGCTTTGTTTTGTCAGTTAAAAATTAATTTTGTTAGTGTTTATAAAATCGTGTTTTACGGGTTGTCATCTTCTTCAAAGAAGACGACAGCCATTGTTGGACCAGCAAGGTCCTAGGGTTTTGGTAAGTATTATTGTGTTAGGAAGTTTATGATTTTTTGTCGAGATTCATTGTATTGAGGTTGGGTCAATATTTAGCTTAATTAGATTTTGTTATTTCTAATTTTTAGCTTCTAACGATTTTTGTTTAGTACAAGTTTACCCATGCTATTAATACTAATAATAATTAGGTTAGTATGGAGGTAGTTAGTTTAGTTTATTAAATTTTTATGATTTTCGAATTTTGAAAGAAGGGCATTTGTGGAAATTCATAATAGGTGGTGATTTTGGCATTTAAGTGGAGTTCTCCAATTTGGTGAGGTCGCATTCTTGGAAAGTTTGGGTCTTCCTTGAAGACCCAGCCTAGAGAAGATTTCCTATTGTTCATTTTAGGTAAGTGGATTTGATTTTCAAATCTCTCGCCTCAATTATCGAATTGAATTGGTTTTAGAAAGATATCATTTTAATTAGAGGATTTTGCATTCAAGATTCTTTTTCAAAACTGTGTGGGCCCTCTATGGGTTGGCGATTTTGACTTTGAAGGTCAAGTATCCCCCTAATTAAAGAGCAAATGAGGCCCATTTGATTCCAAATGAGCCAATTTGCATTAATGCTCCTTGCATTTAACATTTAGGATAGTAAATTAATGTCATATTCCTTTGGTCATATAGGCAAGTAGACATAGACGTTTTGTTTTATTCTTGCATATTAGTTAGTTTAATTATTAATTTTTAGTAATTAGATTTTTATTTTAGTGATTACTTCATGTGAGTAGGTCCCACATAGGGGACATTTTTTAGTGGATAGTAATTAACTTCTTTCTAATGTGTTTTATTTTTTAGGTAAGTTTGTGTTTTACTTGCATGCTTAGAGTTCATTCTATATCATGTTTGCCAATACTTGATTAGATATTATAGTGATTGATATTAATTTAAGTCAAAGTTTATGCATTAGGGCATTTGTATTTGATTCATTAATTTGTGTCTAATTAGGAATCAAGTTAGCATAGAGGTTAATTTTTGCATTTTCTTTACTATATTAGTACTAACCTAGTGAATTTAAGTAGCGTTTGAATTAGTTTTACTTGTAGATGCATTTACATTAGTTTTACTTTACATTGGTTATTCATGCTTGAATGTTATTCATTGCATTAGAATTAATTCATTTTGTTTTAGATAATTTAGGTTCTTGTTGTGATTTAATTTTTTTTTAATATAATTAAGTTGTATCTATTGTCTTTAGCAGCACTCAGGTTTGATTAGTCTGTTATAGCCAGAGTTTAGATCAATAGTACATGCATTGAATGATATTTCAGTGTTCTTTGAATTGAACTTGGAAACCCTAATTTGCAGTATTTGACAGTCATTATTTTATGTATAAATTTTCAAAGTTTTTCAAAAAAAAATGGTTATATTCTCTACATCCACGTGTTATCTGTTTGCAGACCAAAATTCAGCTCTATTGGACTTGATTTGGTCTAGTTTTAAAACATTTTTCAAAAACTGTTTTTTCAAAAGTTCAAATTTTGGGACAGGCAAATTTCCTGATTTTGATTGATCTTAAAATGTTTATATCTAGAGATTCCAGATGAATTTTTGAAATCTGTAAAAAGGGTCAGATTCCTACATGTGTCAGAAATCAGAAAAAAAAAATTAGAATTTTTGGATCTATTTTGACCCTTTAAAATGTCTGTTTTCAAAAACCTATTAGAAAGTGATTCATGCACTGTAGCGAGGACAAAACCGACATTTCACTGGTTTATTAGTTTGCTATAATTTTTCATATTTTTCTGCAGAATAGTTAGTGTGATTTCATAATTTAGTATAGTTAGTTATAGCACAAATTAGTTAGTTTAATTAGAATTTACAATTTAGATTGTTTTTATTTAATTTATGATTTAGTTTTATGAGTATTTTTTTAGAAGTAGAATTAGTTGTAATTTTGCATTAATTGTAGTTATTTCCATTGCTAACTTGTTATTTTTGTTGTAGGTTGACAAGCATAATGCAAATTAAAGGATATTTATGTCGCGAACGTGAATGCCACATTTGTTGGTATGATGAAAATGCCCTTTTGACTTGGAGGAAGCTTGAACAACCTAATTTAGAATTTGCTTTAGTTAATTTTCATTTTTTTAATATGTAACTTAATTGTAGTTGATTTACTTTATTATAAATATTTTATAATATTAATAAATTAAAATATTTAGATTTAATTTTGAATATCATCCTGTTCCCTGTGGATTTGACTAGTACTCACCACGAAAGTAGAAAGTCGGTTTTTATATATTTGGTTATCAATTTTCCAAAGTTTTTATTAAAAAATATGTTTTAAAAATACCATTCCAAAAGTGCAACCAAGGATCGTGATGGCCATAGATGTCGAGAGCATAGTCAAATATGCATCTGAATAAAACTCAAGATTGCAAAACCCTACGGTTAGACTGTGCTGGGTAATACTGAATGGGGTCGGGTACATAATTTCTCAGTGCGGGATGCACTGACTTGCCTGAATGACATGTGAATATCGAACACGTAATGGTTAAACCGACGGACCCCTTCAGAACTATTTCTCATTGTGGTAGATAGTGATGGTACATATGCGAGTGACACATATTTATTATGAACCAAAGAGTTCAAGGGGCCTCCCATCACTCAGGAGGTATGGAGGTTGTGGTTATCCTTAAATATCTAAGGATTGAACCCAACTAATGCAGTAGAGGATGTATCTGACCCAGCCTATTAGGGTTATCTCGATATGAGTTCTACTGCTCTATCATGGGCATGATTAATAGATCTTTAGGGTATCTAAAATATATAGAATAATCAACCCCCATAATGTTGCATTGATGCCTAAGTTCTAGCTTCTCTTGCATACCAAGGGGTGAACAAGTTAATATCAAAACAATGCATTAGTTCTAGGTTCAGTGATGTATAAATGTATGACTGAATGAACGTTGTTTTGTCAAGTCATGAATAACATTGAAAAAGGTGTCATGATCGGTATACTACTGGACCGATAGGGCAAAGACCCATGTGGTATCTGCACTACCAAGCGAATCTTGCGCTTAGGTTCGTGGGATACATATATGCTAAGTCATAGAGACATGAGCTCAATGTTTCAATTGAGACCCGAAAGAGTTTAATTGAGGCCCTGAAAAGGCTCATGCCAAGTTGTGGAGACTTGAGCAAAATGTTCAACTCATGGCCTGGAGGAGGCTCTCGCGATATACGCTAAGTTGTGGATACTTGAGCATCGTTGTTGCGAACTGTGACCTTGAGTGGTCTGTGCATTCCATATGCTTGATTGAATATGTGAATGAATGTTTGCTTACCAGACCAGTAGTGGTTCTGACCCTATTTAATGGGGATTTTAGGTATTAAACTTGTGATACGATATACAGAGTAAGGCGGCATCGAGTTCTAGGGTTTCTCCAGATAGTGATATACTGCTTCATTTATAAAACTAAATATTGCTTTTCCAATCATTGATGTTTGTAATAAACAAGTTGTTTTGATAAATGAAAGACCTTGGTGGTCAATGAGTGCTTGGCCACATACTTGTGACTTATCCAGAGTTTTCTAAAACTAACGACTCATTATCGTCCATTTTTGCTGCTAAAACCTTTTTTAAGTTCTGCTATAAAGAAAAAAAAAGAAATTCATGAAATTTTCAACTTAGTTTTGTTTTGGAAATTTTGAGTGTTATATCTAGGTACCATCAACTCATAATTAAGGATGAGGATATTTCAAAGACTGCCTTTTGGATGAGATACAAGCATTATGAGTTTGTAGTGATGCCTTTCGGACCGACTAATGCACTAATAACTTTTATAGATCTTATGAACTGAACATTTCGATTATACGTGGATATGTTTGTGATTGTATTCATCGATGATATTTTGATTTACTCTAAGAATTTGGTGCAACATTGGGAGCATTTATGGATCATTTTAGGAGTTCTTATGGAGCACCAGTTGTTCGCTAAAAACAACAAACAACAACTACGCCTTCATCCCAAAACAATTGGGGTCAACGATATGAACCAAAAAAGAAATTCATTTTGGGTCTTCCACATGAATCCTTTTCCTCCAATCATTTCTATCCAATGCCATGTCCTCGGTGAGGTTCAAAGCATTCATATCCTTTCCTATCATCTCCATCCAAGTCTTCCTAGGCCTACCCCGACCTCTTTTAACTAATATATTTTCCCATTTCTCCAACCTTCTAACTGGAGCATCATTAGGCCTTCGTCGAATATGTCCAAACCACCGTAAACGATTCTCTCGCATCTTATTTTCAATGGGTGCAACACCTACCTTCTTACGTATCTCCTCGTGCCGAATCTTATCTTTTATTGTATTTCCACACATCCATCTAAGCATCCGCATCTCAGCTACACTCATTTTTTGAATATGATGTCTCTTGGCAGCCCAACATTTCGTATCATACAGTAAAGCGGGTCTAATAGTCGTCCTATAAAACTTTCCCTTCAACCGCAATGGCATTCTACGATCGCACAGCACTCCAGTTGCACTTTTCCATTTCATCCACCCAACCTTTATCCTATGATTTACATCTCCATCAATTTCTCCATACTTTTGAATGATGGATCCCAAATATTTGAAATAATAATTCACCGGTATTTCTTGCTCACCAAGCTTCACTACACTCCCATCACTACTTCGTTGCTTACTAAACCGACATTCCATATATTCAGTCTTACTCTTACTCAACTTAAAACCTGTAGCTTCCAATGTCTGTCTCCATAATTCTAACTTAGCATTAACCCCAGCTCTAGACTCATCAATCAAAACAATATCATCAGCAAACAACATACACCACGGTACATTTTCTTGAATTGATCTTGTAAGCTCATCCATCACTATCGCAAATAGGAAAGGGCTTAAAGCAGATCCTTGATGTAACCCAACCGTTATCGGAAAATTGGTTGTCACCCCTCCACAAGTGCGGACATTGGTTACTACTCCTTCATACATATCTTTAATTATACTAATGTACTTGAGAGAAACACCTTTCTTCATCATTGTCCACCAAAGAACGTCCCTAGGTACTCTATCATATGCCTTCTCTAAATCAATAAAAACCATATGCAAATCTTTGTTCCTCTCTCTATATCTTTCAATAAGTTGTCTAAGAAGATGTATAGCTTTCATAGTTGATCTTCCAGGCATAAAACCAAATTGATTCTCCGATATCATGACAATCTTCCTCAACCTAGACTCAATCACCCTCTCCCAAAGTTTCATAGTATGACTCATGAGTTTTATACCACGATAGTTTGTGCAATCTTGTATATCACCCTTATTCTTATATAAAGGCACCAAAGTACTCTTCCTCCACTCATTAGGCATCTTATTTGTTCGCCAAATCAAGTTAAAAAGATTTGTCAACCATTCTAAACCTTTCTCTCCCAAGCATTTCCAAGCCTCGATAGGTATACCATCTGGGCCAACTGCCCTTCTTGATTTCATTTTCTTCAAAGCCTCTGCAATTTCTTTCTTTTGAATCTTGCGCATGAAGTCACGATTTATCTCATGAAAAGGAATGGAGAAGTCTCCAAGATCTAGAGCATGACTATCATAAAATAGCTTATCAAAATAATCTTTCCATCTCTCCTTAATCTCTTCATCTTTGACTAAAACCCTTTGTGTTTCATCTTTGATACATCTAACCATACCCAAATCCTTCGATTTCCTATCTCTCATCTTTGCAAGCCTATAAATATCCTTCTCGCCTTCTTTGGTATCCAACTTGTCATAAACCTCCTTATATACCTTAGCCCTCGCGTTTCGAATAACTTTTTTAGCTTCCTTCTTTGCTATCATATACTTCTCCAAATTCTCATTATCACGACTTTTACTTAGATTTCTATAACACTCTCTTTTAACCTTAATAGCTAATTTGACATCCTCGTTCCACCATGATGTATCCTTACCTAGTGGTGCACCGCCTTTAGACTCACCCAATACCTCCTTAGCTACTTTCTCATGCCACCCGCTATCTTATTCCACATTGATTCTGAATCCTCCTCGAGACACCAATCAACTTCCTTAACTACCTACTCTACAAACATTCCTTGTTTAGCTCCTTTCAGTGCCCACCACTTAATTCTAGGATCTATCCTATGTCTATCCCTTATGCGGCATTGTCTAATTCTAAGATCTAAAATTAAGACTCTATGTGGTGTAGCTACACTTTCTCCCGCTATAACCTTACAATCGATGCAACAACCCCTATCTCTCTTTCTAAGTAGGAAAAAATCTATCTGACTCGTATTAATCCCACTTTTAAATGTTACTAGGTGAGACTCCCTCTTCCTAAACCAAGTGTTTGCTAAGATCATATCATAGGATAAACAAAAAACTAAAATCCTTTCTCCACTTTCATTTCTTTCTCCTATACCATAGCCTCCATGGATACTCTCAAATCCATCCCTACTAATGCCTACATGTCCATTAAGGTCACCGCCGATGAAAAGCTTTTCTCCATAAGATATCCCTTGTACTACTCCATCTAAATCTTCCCAAAATTGATGCTTAATAGAATCATCTAAACCTACTTGAGGTGCATAAACACTAATAATATTAATAATATTTGTACCTAATACTAATTTAATAAGTAAAATTCTATCACCCTTCCTACGGACCTCAACTACATTATCTATAAACTGCCAACTCATAACAATCCCTACTCCATTCCTATTCCTATTTATTCCTGTATACCAAAACTTATATCCCCAAGGTTCTATCACTTTAGCTTTCTCACCTACCCATTTGGTCTCTTGAAGACATAAAATATCAATCTTTCTCCTACACATAACATCTACTAACTCTACCAACTTACCAGTTAAAGACCCTATGTTCCAAGTGGCTAACCTAATTTTATGGTCTTGGACTAACTTCTTTACCCCCACCTGTCCAACAAAGTGAGGGAACCCTTGCCTATTTGACACCACACCCGGGCGCCGGTGTGACGCGTCGCTTCTGGGCGATGACCTAGCAACCCTTGCCCATTTATCACTGCCTCCGGGCCTAGAGAGTACAACGCGTCGCTCAGTAGGGAACGCCCCAACGAAATTCTCATATTGGTTCATTTTCATAGGATATGACAAAGTTTTTATGTTGGCTGTCAAAGGTCTATCGCAACCCTCCTCCTTTATCCGAGCTTGGGACCGGCAGTGTATAACTAAACCAGTTGTTCGCTAAGTTCTCCAAATATGAATTTTGGCTTGAAGAAGTCATGTTCTTAGGTCACGTGATATCTAAGAACAGAGTGTCTATGGACCCTGCTAAAGTAGATGCCATACTAGATTGGAAGCAACCCAAGAATGTCAGTGACATCAAGAATTTTCTTGGACTAGCAGGATATTACCAACGATTCATTTAAGTTTTTTTCATAATTGCCTTACCTAGAACAAAGATCCTGCTCAAGAGAATCAAGTTTGAATGGATAGACAAATGCGATGAGAGATTCCAGATCCTGAAGACAAAGCTCATGATTGCACCTGTCTTAGCTTTGCCTTCTGGTCAAGGTGGTTTTGTGTACACAGATGCCTCTAGAACAGGATTGGGTTGTGTATTGATACAAAATAATAAAGTTATAGCTTATGCATCTCATCAGTTAAAGTATCATGAACAAAACTATTTGACCCATGATTTAGAGTTGGCAGTTGTAGTGTTTGTATTGAAGCTTTGACTATGTTATTTGTATGAAGAGAAGTTCATAGTTTTTATGGACCATAAGATCCTTAAATACTTATTCTCTCATAAGGAGCTAAATATGAGATAGTAACATTGGTTAGAATTTATCAAAGACTATGAATTTACCTTATCCTACCACCCAAAGGAAGCAAATGTCATAATAGACGTGCTTAGCTGCAAGTCTGGTAGTATTTTGGCCAGCCTTGTGAGAAGTTAGAAGCTTGTTGAGAATTTTATTGCTTGAAAACCTTTTACAGTTGGTCACAGAGTTATATAGTTGTCCAGTTTGACCATACAATCTGCGATCCTCTCGAGGATCATTACAGAATAAAAGCAAAATGCATAGTACAAGAAGCTTAAAGCACGAGCACAGGAAAAAGGTACATCTTTTCATATTGACAATGATAGAAGCATTCAAATGAATTGGTGACTTTGGGTGCCATATAACCCTGAGTTGAGAAAAGAAATGATTGATGATGCCCATATGATAAAATACACCATTCATTCTAGAGGTACCAAGATGTTTAAGGATCTGCAGTAGAAATATTGGTGGAATGACATAAAGTGAGAAACAACAGCATTTGTCTCAAGGTGTTTGACTTGCCAGCAGATTAAGATTGAGCACCAGAGGCCTTGATGGACAATGCAAAGAATTGAGATTCCATAATAAAAATGGGAGAACATTACTATAGATTTTGTGGTAGATCTACCAAGGACCCACAAGAAATACGATGTGATTAGGTTATAGTCAACAGACTCACTAAGTCTATTCACTTTTTACCCATCTAGATCAGTCATCCTCTTGAGAGCTTGGTTGATTTGTATGTCAAGGAGATTGTGAGACTACATAGAGTACCAATTTCGATCATTTTGGACTATCATCCATGATTTGCATTTTGATTTTGGGGATAACTACAATAAGCTTTGGGTACAAAACTAAAGTTCAGTACCACTTTTCACCCTCAAATTGATGGTCAGTCAGAAAGAACCATACAAACTTTAGAAGATATATTGTGAGCATGTATGCTTGATTAGAAGGGTAACTGGGATGTGCATTTGAGTCTGATAGAATTTACATAAAACAACAACTATCACACCAGCATCAGGGTGGATCCATAGAAGCCTTCTATGGAAGGTTCTGTAGATCACCAACTTACTGGGATGATATCAGTGATCGATCGAATCACTGATGGTGTTGCAACACTACACTCAGTAAGTACAAAAAAATTGAGATAGGTTGAAAGTGGCCCAGAGTCGACAGAAGAGTGATGCTGACCAACGGCATTGAGAACTCACTTTTACAAAAGGAGATATAGTTTTTGTGAAGGTATCTTCTACCAAAAGTGTGTTAAGATTTAGGAAAAAGAAGGAAAATTTAAGTCCAAGATTTGTTGGACCATTCAAAGTCTTGGAGCAAATCAATGAAGTTGTATATCATGTAGAACTATCACCATAATATGCCCAAATTTTAACGTCTTTCACATATCAATGTTGCGAAAGTACATTCATGACCCTTCACATGTCATCTGATATGAAGATGTAAAAGTATAGGAGAACTTGACTGTGTCAGAATAACTGGTGAAAATCGTTGATCATCGAGATCAAGTTTTGCGATTGAAGATGATTCCTTTAGTTAAGGTGCATTGGCAACACCAAGGCATCGAAGAATGCAAATGAGAACCTAAGGCTAGCATGAGAGAGAAATATACTAACTTGTTTATCTAGTTGTGTAATGTTATTTCGTGGACGAAATCCTTTTTAAGGATGGTAGGATGTAAGATCTATAAAAAAGTCAGTATTTAAACAAGACTTTCAGTGTTCAATGTGAGGAAATTCCACTTCACCTATCCAATTTGTTTTGTATGTATATTGGATTTATGAAAGTACCAAAGTTTTGAGTTTTTCCTAAGTATTGTGATAATTATTGATCATATTGAGAAAAAATAAATATAATAACAATAAAAAAAACATAAGGAGGTTAATCAATTATCCATCTAGAGAAAAATCAATATTTTGTTATGCTAGTGGCTAATTACTTTGACACATAAGTATTAACTAGATAAATTAAGCAAACTATGGTTAATGAAGACACGTACTAAGTATTAAATAAATTAAGTAAGCTTGGGTTCGATCAAACCCAATTGAAGTTTGATCCAATTGAGGATCCAATATAGAAATTACCTAAGTAGGGATTTCTAAAATAAGAAGCAAAGAAATAAATATTTTCAAATAAAACAAATATATTAAAATAATATAATCATGAAGTTAGTTGGAGT